>NC_143581.1:236018668-236324778 GCF_048544385.1 Mastigoproctus giganteus
CAGTACCTGCTAGTTCACGAGTGGGCGCCCCCTCGTAGGGCTCCGTGGTGGGTGAGGTACTTAGGCATCAGACATTTTTTCTTTACTCTCATGAGTAATTTAAATCCTTCTTCTGGGGCCCCAACAAGGCCCCTACCTAACCGATCAGATGAGAATGACACCAATTCTGCCAAAAGAGCCAGAACTGAGGATAAACGACCACCTATTACACCGCTTTTCCTCATACTCCATTCTACCGGAGAGCAGTCAATTGGGAAGATGTCACCCTTCTTTATCCAGAAAGGATTAGAAGGGCTGGCAGGATCACCAAAATCTGTAAAACGGCTGCGTTCTGGCGATCTTTTAATCGAAGCTTCCAGTGCAAAGCAAGCAGAAAGAATCCTGAATGCGACATCCATAGGGGGAATACCAATCAGTGTAACACCCCACAAAACTTTGAACTCTTCACGAGGAGTCATTTCAGAGTGGGATCTTCTTCATGTCTCTGAGGAAGAGATCTGCTCTGAACTAAAAGACCAAGGAGTGACGGCTGTCAAGAGAATATCAATGCGGAAGGATGGGAATCTCGTCCCTACCCGAGTTCTCATCATAACATTTAACACCCCACGGCCTCCAAGTTCCATCAAGGCAGGCTATTTAAACTGCCCAGTGCGGCTTTACATCCCAAACCCACTGAGGTGCTTTAAATGCCAAAAATACGGCCATTCACAAACGGCTTGTCGTGGTAACCCTGCCTGTGCTCGATGTGGTTCAAAAGATCACGAGAGCAAGGAATGTTCAGCTTCTAAACCGATCTGTATAAATTGCCAAGGAGAGCACCCTGCTTACTCCAGAGCATGCCAGCGGTGGAAGGATGAAAAAGAGATCCAAAAACTAAAAACAGAGCTGAATATCTCCTACCCAGAGGCCAGAAGACGCATGCAACCAATAAATAGCGGGAAACCTTCATATGCCCAGAAGGTTTCTGCGAAGTGCACTATCGGTACACAAACAGAGATGACTGTACCACCAAAAGAGTCATTCACTCCGATTGCACGCTATTTATTGAGTTCACAAAAGCCCACCAAAAAAACACAGTCAGCTGCCACTCCTATATCCGTACCTCCGAGTGCTCCACCACTACCAAAACCAAGTGGTAAAGAGCTAACAGATAAAACAGATAAAACAGAAACAATGGATGTCGAGCACAAGGAGGTACCGGATGAATCAGTCTTGGAACTCTTCGCGGAGGAAGAAATGGACACGGGACAGCGTCCATTCTTCCCCAAAAAAGATAAAGCCAAGACTGATAAAATTAAGCCCTCAGCAGTTCGGAAGCCGCCTGATGGACCCACCAAGCCAAAATAATGGCTAAATTCCTACAATGGAATTGTCGTGGATTCCGGCGAAATACTGATGACATCAAGGCCCTCCTGCAAAAGCATGAGCCAGTTTGCTTTTGCTTGCAGGAGACTTATCTAAAAGCAAACGATGATCCCACCATGCATAACATCACAATCTTTCGTAAGGATAGAATTGCGGATGGTCCTGCTCATGGAGGAGTGGCTATCCTTGTGAGTAATCAGACCCCAGTTCAGCCCTTGCTAATTACAACCAGCATAGAGGCTGTTGCAATTCGCCTTACAGTGGGTTTTCTATTAACGGTCTGCTCTATTTATTTGCCACCTGGGACTGACATCTCCCAGGTAGCCCTTGATGATCTTGTAACGCAGTTGCCGCCCCCTTTCTTATTTCTTGGGGATTTTAATGGACATAACACCCTGTGGGGTAGTGCTATCATCAATGGAAGGGGACGGGTCATAGAGCGTATGCTCAATGACAATGCCCTTTCCCTTGTAAATACTGGAACAAACACCTTCTTCCACATGCCTACCCGTACGTTTTCTGCCATTGATCTCTCTATCTGCTCCCCTTCTCTACTCCCTTCACTCACTTGGGAAGTGGAGGAGAATCTATACGGAAGTGATCACTTCCCTGTGATAACCTTGTTACACAGTGGGAGACCATGTCTTCCTTTTAGGTTACCACGGTGGAAGTTTGATCAGGCTGACTGGAATGCCTTCCAACATCAGGCAAATTTTGACCTCAGTACAGTCAGTCAGGAGCCTATCAATGATGCAGTTAAGTACATCACAGAAATTATTGTCCAAGCAGCTGCGAAAGCTGTTCCAAAAACATCTGACCGGTTTCCACCATTTCCCAAACCTTGGTGGAATTCACAATGCACAGCAGCAAAAAAGGCCCAAAACAAAGCGTGGGGGATATTCCGTCGATATCCTACCACTGCTAATCTAATAGCCTTCAAGCGCACACGAGCCAAAGCACGCTACATTCGCCGTCAGAGTCAAAAGGAATCATGGATCCGTTTTACGTCATCTATTAACCAGACTACCAATTCTAAGGTAGTCTGGGATAAAATCCGGAAAATGAAGGGAAAATATACATCCCACCCTTCTTCAATCCTAGATTATAATGGATGCGCTATTGCAGATCCAACTGCAATAGCCAATGCTCTTGGGGAAACATTCTCTAACATCTCTGCAACAGCTTCGTATTCCCCAGAGTTCCTGGTCCTGAAACATAAACTGGAAAGAGAAGCACTTAATTTTAAGTCCAAGGGCCTCTATCCCTACAACGGGGATTTTACTATTCAGGAACTTAAAAGAGCCCTCGCTCTTTCCAAAGCAAGTGCTGTTGGACCAGATGGCATCCATTATGACATGATTAAACATCTTTCACCAAAATCTATGGATTGTCTGCTCCTTCTGTATAACAGAATCTTTATCGAAGGGCAGTTTCCGGATTCCTGGCGCAAGGCAATCGTTCTTGCCTTTGCTAAGCCAGGAAAGGATCCAAAAGTCACTACCAATTATCGTTCTATTGCTCTGACTAGCTGTCTGTGCAAAATCCTGGAGAGAATGGTCAATTCTCGGTTAATTTGGTACTTAGAATCAAATGACCTTCTCTCCAATATCCAGTGCGGCTTCCGAAGGAACCGGTCCACTTTGGACCATCTTATTAGACTGGAAACATCCATCCGGGATGCTTTCCTAAAACGCGAACACTTGGTGTCGGTGTTCTTTGACATGGAGAAAGCGTATGACACAACTTGGAGATTTGGCATCTTAAAAGATCTGCATAGCCTTGGTCTTAGGGGACGACTCCCCATTTTTATTAAAAACTTTTTAGACAATCGATCTTTCCAAGTTCGTGTGGGATCCTCACTCTCTCGTTCCTTTAGCCAAGAGGAGGGAGTACCACAGGGATCAGTTTTAAGTGTCACGCTTTTCGCCATCAAAGTAAATTCCATCA
Source organism: Mastigoproctus giganteus (assembly GCF_048544385.1). Taxonomy (NCBI): domain Eukaryota; kingdom Metazoa; phylum Arthropoda; class Arachnida; order Uropygi; family Thelyphonidae; genus Mastigoproctus; species Mastigoproctus giganteus. The sequence goes on from NC_143581.1 coordinate 236,021,981, forward strand.
CAGAACAACTTCCTCCAACCGTAAACAGTGCCCTCTATGTTGATGACTTTAGCATTTTTTGTCAGTCATGCAACATGAGGGTTATTGAAAGACAACTGCAAAAAGCCATTGATCGCCTTAATTCCTGGGCACTTGCTAATGGCTTCAGGTTCTCGCCGGAGAAGACCGTTTGCGTGCACTTTTGTCGCAAGCGTAATCTTCATCCTGAACCTGAATTAAGGCTCGGACATAATGCTATTCCAGTAGCGGCGGATACAAAAGTTTTGGGACTCGTATTTGATAAAAAGTTAACCTTTCTGGATCACATCCGTCAACTCCGCACAAGGTGCACAAGAGGGCTGAATATTCTGCGCTCTCTTTCCTCTACATCTTGGGGTGCGGATCGATGCACCCTACTACGCATCTACCGTGCACTTGTACGATCCAGACTTGATTACGGGTCCCTGGTATACAATTCGGCCAGAGACAGTGTACTTCGTTGGCTGGACCCTGTCCATCATCAGGCCCTCCGTATAGCTACTGGAGCATTTCGAACATCTCCTGTCCAGAGCTTATACGCCGAAGCAAACGAACCGCCGTTATCGCTTCGACGTAAGCAATTGTCTCTAAACTACGCTCTAAAACTAAAATCCTTGCCAGACCATCCTACGTGGCTATCCGTTTTTGAGCCACGATGGGAAAATTTGTACAACACTCGAAAGACTGCCAATCGTCCTTTTGGTATTCGTCTCCAAGAGCTACTCAAAGAACTTAATATCAAGGTAGACAAAGTTGCTCAAACACCGAAGCAACCCCTTCCACCCTGGCATGCTCATGTTCCGGCATGTGACTTGTCCCTTAGAAATTGGGGAAAGTCGGACACTCCATCGTCTGTCTACCTGCAGCTTTATTCAGCACACCGAGCTGAATATTCTGACTTCGCGCCAGTTTACACAGACGGCTCGAAGTCGGAATCATATGTGGGATCTGCTGCTGTCTTTACAGACAGCACTACATCGGAGCAGATTCCCTCTGAATGCAGCATATTTACTGCAGAGCTGCACGCAATAGAGTTAGCCTTGGATCACATTAGTGAATGCCAACACCAACGGTTCATTTTATATTCTGACTCTCTCAGCGTGTTACAGGCTTTAATAACCGTGAAATATAATTCTCATCCAGTTCTGTCTAGCATTCAGCAGAAGATTCACTTCCTCCGTGAACGTGAATATGACATCCGCTTCTGCTGGATTCCTAGCCACATTGGGATTAAGGGAAATGATTTGGCTGACGCCGCAGCCAAATCAGCAATTCCAAATAATAACCGTTGCCTGTCAGTCCCCTATACAGACTACAGGCAAACAATACAGCAAAAGATACATTCCCAATGGCAGGATTTGTGGAATAGACAGACTGGGAATAAACTATATTGTATAAAGCCTGTAATTGAACCGTGGCAGTCTAGTCTGCGCAGGAATCGTAAGGAGGAAGTTGTTCTTGCCCGGACCCGCATCGGACATAGTCATTTGACTCATTCGTTTTTGCTGAGGGCTGATGACCCTCCTATGTGTGTGTCCTGTGGTACAACTGTAACTATCAGACACCTTTTAATTGACTGTCCAGATTTTAGCAATATCCGTTTTACCGCTTTTAACCATCTGACTGAGCCGTATACACTCAGTCAGATTTTATCTGACAATGACAATGTGTCTGCTGTTTTTAGCTATTTTAAATTAATAAAAGTTTTTAATTGTATTTAATTTATGCTTTTGTTACATTATTATATATTTCGACATGGTGGCCTTACTAATTAGGTCACCGAGAATTTAAACTTTTTAAATATTACCTAGTCTTGGCGCATTATGGCCACAGCTGCCAATGCGCCATAAAAAACCAAACCAATCAATCAATCAATTCAGCAGAAGATTCACGTTCTCCATGAACGCGAATATGACATCCGCTTCTGCTGGATTCCCAGCCACATTGGGATTAGGGGAAATGATTTGGCTGACGCCGCAGCCAAATCAGCAATCCCGAATAAAAACCGCTGCCTGTTAGTCCCCTATACAGACTACAGGCAAATAATAGACGAGAAAATACATTCCCAATGGCAGGATTCGTGGAATAGACAGACTGCGAATAAATTATATCGTATAAAGCCTGTAATTGAACCGTGGCAGTCTAGTCTGCGCAAGAATCGTAAGGAGGAAGTTGTTCTAGCTCGTCTCCGCATAGGACACAGTCATCTTACACATTCTTTTCTGCTGAGGGCAGATGACTGTCCTATGTGCGAGCAATGTGACACCATTTTATCCATTGAACATATTATATGTGATTGTACCAGTTTTAGAAATGCTCGTTTTACCGCTTTTAACCATCTGACCGAGCCCCATACACTCAGTCAGATTTTATCTGACAATGACCATGTGTCTGCTATTTTTAATTTTCTAAAATCAGTAAACCTTTTTACCAATATTTAAAAAAAAAAAAAAAAAAAAAAATCTTATTGTTATTTACTGATATTTGTCTTTTACAACTTATACTTGCTTTTTTACCCGGACTTAGTGACCTAATTCTTTAGGTCACCGAAAATTTTACCTTTTATAACAAGTTTTTGGCGCATTATAGCCTTAGTTGCTGATGCGCCAATAAAACTCAATCAATCAATCAATCAACCTGCATTTTTATTAATGCATTCATTATCAGAACAGCCTCTTAGTAAGCTATCCCCCTTTCTTATCCAAAAACACTTGGAAAGTATTGCAGGGTCTCCCAAGATGGTTAAGAGATTGCAATCGGGGGACTTACTAGTAGAAACTCTCAACTGTAGGCATTCTGAAAAACTCCTGAAAGTGACAAACTTCGCAAAAATTCCAGTAAAGGTAACTGCCCATGCAACCCTAAATACATCTAAGGGTGTTATATCTAGTTGGGACCTTTTGAATGTGACAGAAGAAGAAATTAAAGAAGAGCTAAATGAACAAAATGTAATTGCTGTCAAAAGAATCATGACTAAAAGGGACAATATACTCACACCCACCAGAAGTATCATTCTCACCTTTAACAGTCCAAATCTACCCTCAACAGTAAAAGCAGGATATCTACTCTGTCGCATTCGTCCTTATATTCCTAATCCGCTGAGATGCTACAAATGCCAAAAGTATGGCCATTCTCAGACGGCATGCAGAGGGAACCCAGCTTGTCCCAACTGTGGATCTTCTGATCACAGTCAAAACGAATGTTCGGCAAAAGAAATGACTTGTCCTAATTGCAAGGGTAACCATCCTGCTTACTCTAAAACATGTGAGAAGTGGAAAATGGAGAAAAAAATTGTAAAATATAAAGTCGAAAACAAAGTTACTTATCAGGAAGCAAGAAAATTAATTGCACCCAGTATATCTAACCGTAGCTATGCCAGTATTGCAAAAAAATATCAAACAATAGCCACACAAACTGATGTTACTGTTCCATCCAACATATCAATCTCCGACTGGGCCCGAGCTGTTCTTTCTCAGCAACAGTCCAATATCCAGAAGCACTCAGATCAAGCAAGTAATACGCCTCTTACGATTCCAGCAAAATCTCCTCCTTCGCCAATGATTGCTACCACACCAAATAATCCCAGTTCAACTTCAAAACAGAGTATTCAGGAAACATCACTCGATCAAGAGTACCCCTCTAAACAGGAAGATCCAATTCTTGAAATATTTGCAGAAGAAGAAGAAGAAGAAGAAGATATGGACACAGGTCGCCCCACCTTTCCAAAAAGAAATAAACCAAAGCCAGAACGCCACAAGACAGCCACGTCAGGTACAGCTTCTTCTAAACTCAAATAATGCCTTATATTTTACAGTGGAATTGTAGAGGCTTTAGATGCAACATTGATGACATTCAGTATTTAATTAGACGCTACTCTCCAGTGGGTTTCTGTCTGCAGGAAACCTATTTAACTGCTAAAATTTCTGTTTCTATAAATAACTACTCAGTCTACCGAAGAGATCGGAATACATCTGACTCTGCTCGTGGTGGTGTAGCCATTTTGATTAACTCAAAGATCCCTGCTAGTCAAATCATTCTTCAAACCAAAATTGAAGCCGTTGCTGTGCGTCTGATTGCTGAGATTGCATTTACGCTAGTCTCAGTCTATCTCCCACCAAACAATTCCTACTCTTTCAAAGATATTGAAGAACTTTTAGTACAGCTGCCGTCACCAGTGTGCTTGCTAGGGGATTTCAATGGCCACCACCCTTTATGGGGATCCTCTAAATTAGATAGACAGGGCCGACTGATTGAAACTATACTAGATAAACAAAACCTTACCATTCTTAATACTGGTACACACACCCACATACAGTTACCTACTGGACAGACCTCTGCAATTGACCTCTCAATTTGTTCTCCGATACTGTTTCCAGTCATTCAGTGGTCCGCCATGGATGATCCAATGGGAAGTGACCATTTTCCAATTGTCTGTAACCTGCTCACTGCACAACTACCATTAGACCAACCCTGCAGAAAATGGAAATTTTCTAAAGCCAAATGGGCCAAATTTCAATCAGCAATCATTCTGGACAAAGAAACTATTCAGCTACAACCTATAGATAAAGTAACCGATTATATCACATCCAGTCTTTTAGTTGCAGCAAAATACTCAATTCCATTATCAAACCCCCCAACCCGACGGCACTTCAACTACTGGTGGAACGAAGAGTGCACAAAAGCAAAGAAGGAAAAAAATAAAGCATTCAACTTATTCCGTCGATTTCCGACAACAGCTAATTTAATTAGCTACAAGAAGCTAAGGGCAAAAGCGCGGTTCATTCACAGGCAAGCCAAGAAAGATTCTTGGAGTCGGTTTGCATGTACTATCAACAGAAATACCGACTCCAGAATAATATGGAAGAAAATTAGACAGCTTTCTGGGAAGTATCCAACCATCCCTTCCCCAATTCTTTCATACAATGGACAAGAACTCTCTGGTCCTCTAGAAATAGCGAATGCCTTGGGTAAAACCTTTGCCGAAGTCTCTGCTGTATCAAATTACACTCCGAAATTCCAAAAAATTAAGACCTCCACCGAACAGAGGCCCATTAACTTTAGAACCTCGCTATCACTTCCGTATAATCAGCCCCTTGAATATTGTGAACTTCTACAAGCCATAAAAACAACGAGAAACAGTGCAGCTGGGCCAGATGGCATATATTATGTCATGCTGCAGCATCTCAATGAGCAAAACTTACAAATGCTGCTAGTTTTCTTTAATCGGATCTTCCTGGAAAATACTTATCCAACATCTTGGCACCATGCTACAGTTTTGCCCTTTTTGAAACCTGGAAAAGATCCTTCCAGTCCTAATAGTTACAGGCCAATCTCTCTGTCAAGTTGCCTTGGTAAAATTCTTGAAAAAATGATCCACAGTCGACTCAGCTGGATCATTGAAACTGAACAACTATTGAGTAATTGTCAACATGGCTTTCGCAAAAATAGGTCCTCTCTAGATCTGATGATCAAGGCCGAATCTGAAATTCGCAATGCCTTTGTGAAAAATGAACACCATGTCATGGTCTCCATTGACATAGAAAAGGCATTCGATACAACCTGGCGGTATGGCATTCTCAGTGACCTACATAATTTTGGTCTACGAGGCAACCTGCCTATATTCATTAGGAACTTTCTCCAGATCCGCTCTTTCCAGGTTCGATACCAAAACTCCCTTTCTTCTACTTTCTTGCAGGAAGAAGGAGTACCACAGGGGTCGGTTTTGAGTGCAACCCTATTTGCCCTTAGAATTGATTCCATTTCCAAAGAACTTCCAAATACTGTAGAAGCCTATCTTTATGCTGACGATCTCTCCATTTCTTGCCACTCTCAGAACATGAGATCTATTGAACGGCAATTGCAAATGTCCCTCAATAAAATTGAAAAATGGGCTGAGTTCAATGGATATCGGCTTTCCCATCAGAAAACAGTTGCAATCCACTTTTGTAACCAACGCAAATTACATTTAGACCCCGAACTCCGGATGTCAAATTCCAGCATCCCGATTACCAACAATATTAGATTCTTGGGATTAATATTAGACAGCAAGTTAAATTTCCTTGAGCACATTAAAGTAATACGTACTACCTGTCTGAAAAAGCTGAACATGCTTAGAGCTCTATCTGCCCAGTCTTGGGGAGCAGATCGTACAACTTTGCTGCTCTTATATAGAGCACTGATTAGATCTCGGTTAGATTACGGTGCCCCAGTTTATGATTCTGCTCGAAAGAGTGTATTACGCTGGCTCGATCCTGTACAACACAATGCACTGAGGATTGCTCTTGGTGCTTATAGGACATCACCAACCTATAGTCTATATATTGAAGCCCATGAGCCCCCTCTTTACCTCCGCAGAAAAATGTTACTACTTAAATATGCAGTCAGAATACGAAACTGTTCTCCGCACCCCATCCAACCATATCTCTTTAATCCATCATTTCACAATCTCTATAGAAATAAACCAAATAAAATACGCCCAGCAGGCCTACGGCTCCTTGAAATAGCACAAAATTGGAATGTTCCTCTCCAGAGTAGGCAGCACAGAAAGAATGATTCTTGCCCACCATGGACCCCATTTCCTCAACCAGCCTGTGATAATTATTTTCTCCAATGGGGAAAGAATCGTCTACCAACTCTGAATGTGCAACAACTCCATGCTAGCCATATTCAAAACCGTTTTGACTTCTTACCGATATATACTGATGGTTCCAAATCTCATTCAACTGTTGGAGCAGCAGCAGTGTTTCCCTCTGCTATCATATCAGCCTCTCTTCCACCTGAGTACAGCAGCTTTTCAGCGGAATTATATGCAATTCAATTAGCTCTAGAAAATTTGAGTCTTCACCCATCTGCAAAATATTTAATTTACACCGACTCTCTCAGCTCAATTAGAGCAATGCAGAATTTCTCTTATAAGGATCACCCTATACTAAATCAAATCAAGTATTTACTATTGAAAATTGAAGATTGCCAGCAACGAGTGAACTTCTGCTGGATCCCAGCACATTCAGGCATCAAAGGGAACGAGTTGGCTGATATTTCGGCTAAAAATCCATCAACAGCAGATTTAACCTCTGCCTTTATTCCAGTTTCTGATTATAATATTATAATTAAAACAGCTTTTCATGCACAATGGACAGAGCTATGGCATAAACAAACAAATAACAAACTGTTCCAGATAAAACAGGACCCAAAATTTTGGCACTCATGCATTCAGACAGTTCGGCGAGAAGAAGTGGTACTCGCGCGGATTAGAATAGGTCATACCCATCTAACGCACCTCCATCTACTCACAGGCGATGATCCTCCTCTTTGTTCACAGTGCTCTGAGCATCTAACAGTCAAACATATTTTGATTGACTGTCCACATTTTCAACAACATCGAACTTCAATATTTCAATCTCTGGCTAATTTCCGTGAACGAATAACATTAAATGATATCATTGGTGAAAATGCCAATATTAATGAACTTTTCTGTTATTTAAAACAAATAGGAATGTATAAGCGACTGTGATTAGTTTCTGGAATGAAATGAGATTGAACCGTCTTCACATTAATTATTTATTTTATCTTTTCAACATACCTATGAATAGGCGCAATATAGCCACAGCAGCTTGTGCGCCATTAAACACCCATACCACACACACACATACCCTCTCCAGTTGCCTCGGAAAATTACTTGAAAAAATTATTCATAATCGACTTGCATGGGCCATCGAAGCACAACATCTAATGAGTAATAATCAGCATGGCTTTCGTAAGAACAGGTCCTCCTTAGATCTCATGATCAAGGCAGAGTCTGCAATTCGCAATGCCTTCGTAAAAAATGAACATCTCGTTTTGGTGTCCATAGACATAGAGAAGGCATTTGACACTACCTGGCGTCATGGCATTCTCAGCGACCTCCATGCCCTTGGTCTACGAGGCAACCTTCCTATTTTCATCAGGAACTTTCTCCAGACTCGTTCGTTCCAAGTTCGATACCACAACTCGCTTTCTATGACATTCTTACAGGAAGAGGGAGTGCCACAAGGTTCAGTATTGAGTGCAACCCTCTTTGCCCTTAAAATTGATTCTATCACAAAGGAACTTCCAAATACAGTTGAGACCTATCTTTATGCGGATGACCTCTCCATATCTTGCCATTCTCAGAATATGAGATCCATTGAGCGGCAACTACAGTTATCCTTGAATAAGGTCCAAAGGTGGGCAGGACTCAATGGCTATCGTCTATCTCAGCAGAAAACTGTTGCAATCCACTTTTGTAATCAACGAAAAATGCATGCAGATCCTGAACTTCAGATGTCAAATTTTACCATTCCAGTGTCCAACAATATCAGATTCTTGGGATTAATCCTTGACAGAAAATTAAATTTCTTAGATCACATTAAATCGCTGCGTACTTCCTGCCTCAAAAAACTGAACATACTCAGAGCTTTATCTGCAATGTCTTGGGGAGCAGACCGTACATCTTTGCTTCTATTATATAGAGCATTGATCAGATCCCGTTTGGATTATGGTGCTCCAATCTACGATTCTGCTCGAAAGAGTACGCTACGCTGGTTGGACCCTATACAGCATAGTGCATTGCGGATTGCCCTTGGCGCATTCAGAACATCTCCTACCCACAGTTTATACATTGAAGCACATGAGCCCCCTCTTTGGCTCCGCAGGAAAGCACTACTTCTTAAGTATGCAGCCCGAATACAAAGTTGCTGTCAGCATCCTATTGGGCCATATCTCTTTAATCCACCACTGCAAAACCTTTATAGAAATAAACCCAGTAAAATAAGACCGGCAGGCTTACGCCTAATTGAAGTAACACAGAATTGGAATATTCCTAATGTCAACAGGCTAGATGTAGTGAAATGCCCTCACCCACCTTGGACACCTCCTCCACAATTAACTTGTGATACTTATCTTCAAAAATGGGGAAAGAATCTTCTACCGTCACTCAACGTGAAACAACTCCATGCAAGCCATATTCAGAAATATGCTAATTTATTGCCAATATATACTGATGGCTCCAAATCACATTCAGCCGCTGGAGCAGCAGCAGTATTTCCCTCTACAATCATTTCTGCTTCCCTTCCACCTGAGTATAGCAGCTTCTCTGCAGAACTTCATGCAATAAAGTTAGCTTTAGAAAACCTGAATCGCTACCCATCTCTAAAATATATTGTATATACTGACTCTCTAAGCTCAATTACAGCAATACAAAACTTTTCTTACAAGGTTCATCCTATTTTAAACCAAATCAGAAGCCTCTTATTAAAAATTGAAGAACGTCATCAATCAGTGACCTTTTGTTGGATCCCAGCCCATTCGGGGATAAAAGGGAATGAACTGGCTGACAAAACTGCCAAAAATCCATCAACTTATGATTTAACCCATGCTCCTATTCCAATCTATGACTATAATAATATCATACAAGCAACATGTCTTGCACTGTGGAGAGAGCTATGGCACACCCAAAGCAATAATAAACTTTATCAGTTGAAACAGGATCCACAACTTTGGCGCTCTAGCACCAAAACAGTACGCAGAGAAGAAGTAGTGCTTGCACGAGCGCGGATAGGACATACATATCTGACACACCTTCACCTACTTACAGGAGAGGGTCCTCCTCATTGTCCACACTGTTCCTCGCACTTATCAGTCAAACACATTCTCATTGACTGCCCTCACTACGATCAGGACAGAATATCCATCCTCCTTTCCCTAAAAAATCTTCCGGAACCGAAGACATTAAAAAATATTATAGGTGACGATGCAAACATCAACGAATTCTTTTCGTTTTTGAAAAAAATTGGATTGTATGATAAATTCTAAACCATCACTGTAATAAATCATAAATTGATTCTATCAGAAATTTGAATTTTAGCATTTTCCTATGAATAGGCGCACTATAGCCCCAGCAGCTCGTGCGCCATTAAACCCCCATCACAACAACAACAACAGCTCTTGGGGAAACATTCTTTAAGATCTCTGCAACATCTTCGTATTCCCCAGAGTTCCTGGTCCTTAAACACAAACTGGAAAGGCAAGCACTTAATTTTAAGACCAAGGGCCTCTATCCCTACAACGGGGCATTCACTATAGAGGAACTGAACAGAGCGCTCACTCTTTCCAAAGCAAGTGCCGTTGGACCAGATGGCATCCATTATGAAATGATTAAAAATCTTCTACCAACATCTATGGATTGTCTGCTCCTTCTGTATAACAGAATCTTTACTGAAGGGCAGTTTCCGGACTCCTGGCGAAAGGCAATCGTTCTTGCCTTTCCTAAGCCAGGAAAGGATCCAAAAGTCACCACCAATTATCGTCCTATTGCTCTGACTAGCTGTTTGTGCAAAATCCTGGAGAGAATGGTCAATTCTCGTTTAATATGGTATTTAGAATCAAATGACCTTCTCTCCAACATCCAGTGCGGCTTCCGACGGAACCGGTCCACTTTGGACCATCTTATTAGAATGGAAGCATCCATCCGGGATGCTTTCCTAAAACGGGAACACTTGGTGTCGGTGTTCTTTGACATGGAAAAAGCGTATGACACAACTTGGAGATTTGGCATTTTAAAAGACATACATAGCCTAGGCCTAAGAGGGCATCTGCCTTTTTTTATTCAAAACTTTTTAGCCAATCGATCGTTCCAAGTTCGTGTGGGATCCTCACTCTCTCGCTCCTTTAGCCAAGAGGAGGGGCCCCTCGACGTGGGCACCTGTACGTGGTGAGGGGACCTCCCAGTGATGCTGCTGGATTTCCAGATTAGCATCACTGGGATCTAACGCCCATACCTTGGTTCCAGGGTTACATCTTTGGAATCCGGCGTGTGCAGCCGTGCGCTGCGACCCGTGGAAGCGGAAAGGGGGATCCTGGTGGTTGAGGGGCCCAGCCTTAATACACCACTTTGGCCCCTGCTTCGACAAGACGGGCGGTCCCGGACCGGCTCGACTGGGATCAATCGGCGGGTGGTTCTATACTGCTAGGGTCAACTGCGTTCCAATAAGTCTCCCTCCCTTTGGTCCTGGGACGGGATAAAGACTTATTGGTAACGTGGGTATGGTGTTCTAAGCGAACTCGGCGTCCCATTCGTGTACGCAGTACCTGCTAGTTCACGAGTGGGCGCCCCCTCGTAGGGCTCCGTGGTGGGTGAGGTACTTAGGCATCAGACATTTTTTCTTTACTCCTATGAGTAATTTAAATTCTTCTTCTGGGGCCCCAACAAGGCCCCTACCTAATCGATCGTTAGATGAGAGCGAAAGTAATTCAGCTAAAAGAGCCAGAACTGAGGAGAAAACAACATCTGTGACACCTCTCTTCCTCATTCTCCATTCCACCGGAGAGCAGTCACTTGGGAAAATGTCACCCTTCTTCATCCAGAAAGGATTAGAAGGGATGGCAGGTTCACCCAAATCCGTAAAACGGCTGCGTTCTGGAGATATTCTAATAGAAGCATCAAATGTTAATCAAGCTGAAAAGTTTTTGAAAGCCACATCTATAGGGGGAATACCCATCATCACAACCCCTCACAAAACTTTGAACTCTTCAAGAGGTGTGATATCAGAGTGGGATCTTCTTCACGTTTCTGAAGAAGAGATCTGCTCTGAATTAAAAGAACAAGGAGTAACAGCTGTCAAGCGAATATCCATGCGTAAGGATGGGAATCTTGTCCCTACCCGAGTTCTCATCCTAACATTCAACATCCCAAGGCCTCCAAGTTCCATCAAGGCAGGGTACTTAAACTGCCCAGTGAGGATTTACGTTCCAAACCCACTGAGGTGTTTTAAATGTCAAAAGTACGGCCACTCACAAACAGCTTGTCGTGGTAACCCTGCCTGTGCTCGATGTGGTGCTAAAGATCACGAGAGCAAGGAATGTATAGCTCCTAAGCCTAACTGTATTAACTGCCAAGGAGAGCACCCTGCATACTCTCGAGCATGCCAGCGGTGGAAGGACGAAAAGGAAATACAAAAGTTAAAAACGGAGCTTAACATCTCCTACCCAGAGGCTAGAAAACGCATACAACCAATAAATAGCGGGAAGCCTTCATATGCTCAGAAGGTTTCTGCGAAGTGCACTATCGGTACACAAACAGATATGACTATACCACCAAGAGAGTCATTCACGCCGATTGCACGCTATTTATTGAGTTCACAAAAACCCACCACAAAAACACAATCAGCTGCTACTCCAATATCCGTACCTCCTAGTGCTCCACCACTAACAAAACCAAGTGGTAAAAAAGAGCAACCAAAATTAAGAGAATCAATGGATGTAGAGGAAAAAGAGGTACCGGATGATTCAGTCTTGCAACTCTTCGTGGAGGAAGAAATGGACACCGGACAGCGTCCATTCTTCCCCAAAAAAGATAAAGCCAAGACTGATAAAAGTAAGCCCTCAGCACCTCGGAAGCCGCCTGATGGACCCACCAAGCCAAAATAATGGCTAAATTCCTACAATGGAATTGTCGTGGATTCCGGCGAAATACAGATGACATCAAGGCCCTCCTGCAAAAGCACGAGCCAGTTTGCTTTTGCTTGCAGGAGACTTATCTAAAGGCAAATGATGATCCCACCATGCATAACATCACAATCTTTCGTAAGGATCGAATTGCGGATGGTCCTGCTCATGGAGGAGTGGCTATCCTTCTGAATAATCAGACCCCAGTTCAGCCCTTGCTAATTACAACCAGCATAGAGGCTGTTGCAATTCGCCTTACAGTGGGATTTCTATTAACGGTCTGCTCTATTTATTTGCCACCTGGGACTGACATCTCCCAGGAAGACCTTGATGATCTTGTAACGCAGTTGCCTCCCCCTTTCTTACTTCTTGGGGATTTTAATGGACATAATACCCTGTGGGGTAGTGCTAACATCACTGGAAGGGGACGGGTCATAGAGCACATGCTCAATGACAATGCCCTTTCCCTTCTAAATACTGGAACAAACACCTTCTTCCACATGCCTACCCGTACTTTTTCTGCCATTGATCTCTCTATCTGCTCCCCTTCTCTACTCCCTTCACTCACTTGGGAAGTGGAGGAGAATCCATACGGAAGTGATCACTTCCCTGTGATAACCTTGTTACACAGTGGGAGACCATGTCTTCCTTTTAGGTTACCACGGTGGAAGTTTGATAAGGCTGACTGGAATGCCTTCCAACATCAGGCAAATTTTGACCTCAGTACAGTCAGTCAGGAGCCTATCAATGACGCAGTAACGTACATCACAGAAATAATTGTCCAAGCAGCTGCGAATGCTGTTCCAAAAACATCTGCCCGGTTTCCACCATTTCCCAAACCTTGGTGGAATTCACAATGCACAGCAGCAAAAAAGGCTCAAAACAAAGCGTGGGGGATATTCCGTCGATATCCTACCACTGTTAATCTAATAGCCTTCAAGCGTGCACGAGCCAAAGCACGCTACATTCGCCGTCAGAGTCAAAAGGAATCATGGATCCGTTTCACATCATCTATTAACCAGTCTACCAATTCTAAGGTAGTCTGGGATAAAATCCGGAAAATGAAGGGAAAATATACATCCCACCCTTCTTCAATCCTAGATTATAATGGATGCGCTATTGCAGATCCAACTGCAATAGCCAATGCTCTTGGGGAAACATTCTCTAACATCTCGGCAACATCTTCGTATTCCCCAGAGTTCCTGGTCCTGAAATATAAAATCGAAAAACAGGCACTTAGCTTTAAATCTAAGAGCATATACCTCTACAATGGGGATTTCACTATTCTGGAACTAAAAAGAGCCCTCACTCTTTCCAAAGCAAGTGCCGTTGGACCAGATGGCATCCATTATGAAATGATTAAACATCTCCCACCAAAATCTATGGATTGTCTGCTCCTTCTGTATAACAGAATTTTTATTGAAGGCCAGTTTCCGGACTCCTGGCGAAAGGCAATCGTTCTTGCCTTTCCTAAGCCAGGAAAGGATCCAAAAGTCACCACCAATTATCGTCCTATTGCTCTGACCAGCTGTCTGTGCAAAATTCTGGAGAGAATGGTTAATTCTCGTTTAATATGGTATCTCGAATCAAATGACCTTCTCTCCAACATCCAGTGCGGCTTCCGAAGGAACCGGTCCACTTTGGACCATCTTATTAGATTGGAAGCATCCATCCGGGATGCTTTCCTAAAACGCGAACACTTGGTGTCGGTGTTTTTTGACATGGAGAAAGCGTATGACACAACTTGGAGATTTGGCATCTTAAAAGATCTGCATAGCCTTGGCCTTAGGGGGCAACTCCCCATTTTTATTAAAAACTTTTTAGCCAATCGATCTTTCCAAGTTCGTGTGGGATCCTCACTCTCTCGTCCCTTCAGCCAAGAGGAGGGAGTACCACAAGGATCAGTATTAAGTGTCACGCTTTTTGCCATCAAAGTCAATTCCATCACAGAACAACTTCCTCCAACTGTAAACTGTGCCCTCTATGTTGATGACTTTAGCATATTTTGTCAGTCATGCAACATGAGGGTTATTGAAAGACAACTGCAGAAATCCATTGATCACCTTAATTCCTGGGCACTTGCTAATGGCTTCAGGTTCTCGCCGGAGAAGACCGTTTGCGTACACTTTTGTCGCAAGCGTAATCTTCATCCTGAACCTGAATTAATGCTCGGACAAAATGCTATTCCAGTAGCAGCGGACACAAAATTCTTGGGACTCGTATTTGATAAAAAGTTGACCTTTCTGCACCACATCCGTCAACTTCGCACAAAGTGCACACGCGGGCTTAATATTCTCCGCTCGCTCTCCTCTACATCTTGGGGAGCGGACCGATGCACGCTTCTTCGGCTTTACCGTGCACTTGTGCGATCCAAACTTGATTATGGGTCCCAGGTATATTCTTCAGCCAGAGTCAGTGCCCTTCGATGGCTGGATCCTGTCCATCACCAGGCTCTTCGTATCGCTACTGGAGCATATAGAACATCTCCCGTCCAGAGTTTATACGTCGAAGCAAACGAACCACCGTTATCGCTTCGACGTAAGCAGTTGTGTCTAAACTACGCTTTTAAACTGAAATCCCTGCCAGACCATCCTACGTGGCTATCCGTTTTTGAGCCACGATGGGAAAATTTGTACAATACCCGTAAGACTGCTAATCGTCCTTTTGGTATTCGTCTCCAAGAGCTACTCATAGAACTTGATATCAAGGTAGACAAGGTTGCCCAAACATCCAAGCAACCCTTTCCATCCTGGCATGCTCGTGTCCCGGCATGCGACTTGTCGCTTAGAAACTGGGGAAAGTCGGACACTCCATCATGCGTCTACCTGCAGCTTCATTCAGCACACCGAACTGAATATTCCGACTTCGCGCCAGTCTACACAGACGGCTCGAAGTCGGAATCATATGTGGGCTCTGCTGCTGTCTTTACAGACAGCACTATATCAGAGCAGATTCCCTCTGAATGCAGCATATTTACTGCAGAGCTGCACGCTGTAGAGTTAGCCTTGGATCATATTAGTAAATGCCAATACCAACGGTTCATTTTATATTCCGACTCTCTTAGTATGTTACAGGCTGTAATATCTGTGAGGTATAATCCCCATCCAGTTCTGTCTAGCATTCAGCAGAAGATTCACGTTCTCCATGATCGTGAATATGACATCCGCTTCTGCTGGATTCCGAGCCACATTGGGATTAGGGGAAATGATTTGGCTGACGTCGCAGCCAAATCAGCAATTCCCAATAATAACCGCTGCCTGTTAGTCCCCTATACAGACTACAGGCAAATAGTACATCAAAAGGTACATTCCCAATGGCAGGATTCGTGGAATAGACAGACTGCGAATAAATTTTATCGTATAAAGCCTGTAATTGAACCGTGGCAGTCTAGTCTGCGCAGGATTCGTAAGGAGGAAGTTGTTCTAGCTCGTCTCCGCATAGGACACAGTCATCTTACACATTCTTTTCTGCTGAGGGCAGATGACTGTCCTATGTGCGAGCAATGCGACACCATTTTATCTATTAATCACATTTTAACCGTATGTCCACGTTTTAGACATGAACGTGATTTATACTTTACCGTTTTTAGTCATCTGGCTGAGCCTTATACACTCAGTCAGATTTTATCTGACAATGACCATGTGTCTGCTGTTTTTAGCTTTTTAAAATCAATAAACATTTTTACTGCCATATAAAATTTACATTTTATTGTTCTTTTCCATTGATTTATCTTTTATACTTTTGTTATTATTTATTTTGACATGGTGACCTAACTAGTTAGGTCACTGAAAGTTTAAATTTTTATTAATGACATGGTCTTGGCGCATTATAGCCCTAGTAGCTAATGCGCCAATAAAACCAAAACCAAACCAAACCAAACCAAGAGGAGGGAGTACCACAAGGATCAGTATTAAGTGTCACGCTTTTTGCCATAAAAATAAATTCCATCACAGAACAACTTCCTCCGACTGTAAACAGTGCCCTCTATGTTGATGACTTTAGCATTTTTTGCCAGTCGTGCAACATGAGGGTAATTGAAAGACAACTGCAGAAAGCCATTGATAGTCTGAATTGCTGGGCACTTGCAAATGGCTTCAGGTTCTCGCCGGAGAAGACCGTTTGCGTACACTTTTGTCGCAAGCGTAATCTTCATCCTGAACCCGAATTAAGGCTCGGACAAAATGCTATTCCAGTAGCAGCAAACACAAAATTCTTGGGACTCATATTCGATAAAAAACTAACTTTTTTGGATCACATTCGTGAACTCCGCACCAAGTGCACACGTGGACTTAATATTCTCCGCTCGCTCTCCTCTACATCTTGGGGAGCAGACCGATGTACCATTCTTCGGCTTTACCGTGCACTAGTGCGATCCAAACTAGATTATGGGTCCCAGGTATATTCCTCAGCCCGAGACAGTGTCCTGCGGTGGCTGGACCCCGTCCATCATCAGGCTATACGCATCGCTACTGGAGCATTTCGAACATCTCCTGTCCAGAGCTTATACGTCGAAGCAAACGAACCACCGTTATCACTTCGACGTAAGCAGTTGTCTCTAAAGTACGCCTTAAAACTGAAATCCCTGTCAGACCATCCTACGTGGCCATTCGTGTTTGAGCCACGATGGGAAAATTTATACAATACTCGAAAGACTGCCAATCGTCCTTTTGGTATTCGTATCCAAGAGCTACTCAAAGAACTTGATATCAAGGTAGACAAGGTTGCCCGAACATCAAAGCAACCCTTTCCACCCTGGCATGCTCGTGTCCCGGCATGCAACTTGTCGCTTAGAATCTGGGCAAAGTCGGACACTCCATCATGTGTCTACCTGCAGCTTCATTCAGCACACCGAACTGAATATTCCGACTTCGCGCCAGTCTACACAGACGGTTCGAAGTCAGATTCATATGTGGGATCTGCTGCTGTCTTTACAGACAGGACTATATCAGAGCAGATTCCCTCTGAATGCAGCATATTTACTGCAGAGCTGCACGCTGTTGAGTTAGCCTTGGATCACATTAGTGATTGCCAGTATCAACGGTTCATTTTATATACCGACTCTCTTAGCATGTTACAGGCTTTAATATCCTTGAGATATAATCCTCATCCAGTTCTGTCTAGCATTCAGCAGAAGATTCACGTTCTCCATGAACGCGAATATGACATCCGCTTCTGCTGGATTCCGAGCCACATTGGGATTAGGGGAAATGATTTGGCTGACGCTGCAGCCAAATCAGCAATTCCCAATAATACTCGCTGCCTGTTAGTCCCCTATACAGACTACAGGCAAATCATACACGAGAAAATACATTCCCAATGGCAGGATTCGTGGAATAGACAGACTGCGAATAAATTATATCAAATAAAGCCCGTAATTGAACCGTGGCAGTCTAGTCTGCGCAGGAATCGCAAGGAGGAAGTTGTTCTAGCTCGCCTCCGCATAGGACACGGTCATCTTACACATTCGTTTTTGCTGAGGGCAGAAGACTGTCCTATGTGCGAGAACTGTGGCACCGTTTTATCCATGAGACACATTTTAATTGATTGTCCACATTTTAGAAATATCCGTTTTACCGCTTTTAATTATCTGACTGAGCCATATACACTCAGTCAGATTTTATCCGACAATGGCAATGTGTCTGCAGTTTTTAGGTTTTTAAAATCAATAAATATTTTTAATCGAATATAAAATTTACATTTTCCCTTTATATATTTGTTTTACCTTTGGACATAGTGACCTGGTAATTAGGTCACTGAAAGTTTAAATTTTTTTATAACTGACATGGTCTTGGCGCATTATAGCCATAGAAGCTAATGCGCCAAAAAAAACCAAAACCAAACCAAACCATAAAAGCATGATATATACAGACTCCCAAAGTGCGATTATAGCTTTACAGAACAATTCTCCTAAAACACATCCTTTAATAAAGCTCATAAAATCCAAACTGATGCATCTTCAAGAACTCCAACGAGTGGTCATTTTCTGTTGGATCCCAGGCCATGCTGGGATACAAGGAAACGAACGTGCAGACTATGCCGCTAAACATCCATCCGACAGTGAATTATCACAGCATTACGTCCCATATCTTGACTACAAAAGTAACATTCGAAGAATGTGTAAAGAACAATGGAGAATTCAATGGCAAGCCCAAACGCACAATAAACTCCGCCAAATAAAACCTGAACCGCAATCGTGGACCTCCAGTTTCCGTATGAACAGGAGGGAGGAAGTAATTTTAACTAGAGCGCGAATTGGCCATAGTCACCTTACCCACCTTTATCTCCTCACAGGTAATGATCCTCCACAATGCACACAGTGCAACTGTCCACTCACAATAAAGCATATTCTTATTGAGTGTACTTTATACACCACTGCCCGCCAAGTCTCTTTTAGCTTTCTGCCAAACCTTAAAGAACCTTTGACACTTTGCCACATCATAGGTAACGACGCTAATCTACTGGAGTTCTTTCATTTCACAAAAAATATCGAATTATATGATCGTTTTTGAGTAATGCCATCACAATCACCATGCATATGTAACATTTATAACGGTGATAGGTGCAATATGGCCTAAGCAGCCCTTGCACCAAAAAACAACAACAACAACAACTAATGAACCCAGACCTGCTGGGATTCGTCTTCAAGAAATAATAAAAAAGTGGAAACTCGATCTCAATAAAATTGCGGAAAATGAAAATATGCCTTTACCCCCATGGAATAGACATCATATACACATTGATCTTTATTTTGCTCAGTGGTCAAAAAATACCATTCCACCATGTAATATCCGACAGTTGCATGCCAACTATACTTCGCAACACACTGAGAAACTCATAATCTATACGGATGGATCTAAGAGCCAATCACATGTAGGTGCAGCAGCCGTGCTCCCATCGCATGTAATTTCAAAATCCCTTCCAGTTGAGTGCAGCATTCTATCTGCAGAACTATATGCTATACAGCTTGCATTAAGTGAAATATGTCAAGAGTCGTCCCTCTCTGTCTTAATTTACTCGGATTCACTCAGTGCTATTTCAGCCATACAGTGTAAACGACATTCTCATCATCCTTTCCTACAAGAAATTGACTTTCTAATCAACATATGTCAAAAGAAACAATCTGATATAACACTTTGCTGGATCCCAGGACACTGCGGAATAGAAGGCAATGAAAAAGCAGACATTGCAGCTAAGGCAGCATCAGAACTGCCAAATAAAACAATGATAGTTCCACACACTGATTTTAGTCGAATCATTATTAGAGAAAGTGAAAATGAATGGGCTGAAATATGGAAAAATGAAATCAACAATAAACTGCAGGAAATAAAACCTAATCCAGAAATATGGAATTCCAGCATCAGAGAGAGTCGCAGAGAAGAAGTAATACTTGCCAGACTGAGAATTGGCCATACTCATCTTACTCATTTTCATCTATTGGCAAACAAAAATCCCCCACGCTGTGTCCAATGCCAAGTTCAGCTTTCCGTAAAACACATTCTTTTGGTATGCCCTCGATTCAGAAATTCCAGATTGCTTTGTTTTCAGAGTTCATGCAATAATCAGAATCCAGTTACCCTTCAACAGATCTTAGACAATTCCGCGAATATAGATGAATTACTTAATTTTATTCGGCAAATCAGATTTGATAAACAAATCTAATGTTTGATTTCCATCAAACTTGGAAAGACACATCTTGGCCATTGATGCCCTTGTGTCTTTAAACCCTTAATCAACAACAACAACCAAGCCACAACAAGACATTCCAAACTCAGGTACATTATTAAAAGAGAAAGATGTTCATCGTACACAAAACAAACCAACTGAACGAACCATGGAAATCGATGAGAAATTAGACAATGATGATGCTGTTCTCATGCTTCATGCTGATGATGAGATGGATATCACTCGCCCAGTGTTTTCAAAACGAGAGAAATATAAACAGGATCGAGGGAAAAACAAACGATCAGACCAATCCATCTAACCTAAACCCAAGTAATGCAGAAAATTATTCAATGGAATTGTAGAGGACTAAGAAGCAATCTTGACGAATTAAAATACCTAATGCACCAGCATGATCCTGCATGTATTTGTCTACAGGAAACTTATTTATCATCAAATTATAGCCCACACTTCTCACGGTATACACTATATAGACGTGACAGATGTTCTGATTCCCCAGCAAGAGGAGGAGTAGCAATATTAGTTCGTAGTAATGTACCATCGAAACCCGTTCAGCTTTCCACTAATCTAGAAGCAATAGCCGTTCGTATTGTTCTTGGGATTAATCTCACTCTTGTGTCCATTTATATTCCACCAAACGTTTCATGTTCCATTGCAGAACTTGATAATTTACATAATCAACTACCCCAACCTGTATGCTTTCTGGGTGATCTAAATGCTCATCATCCTTTGTGGGTTTCCCCGAACATGGATCGTAGAGGGAGGATGATCGAAACTCTACTTGATAACCATCACTTAACACTACTGAATACCGGTGTGCATACTTATATCCACTTGCCTACAGGTTCTAGCTCTGCTCCGGATCTGTCCATATGTTCCTCGTCCATTTATCCTAGCTTTGATTGGACAGTATTAACTGACCTTCACAACAGCGATCACTTTCCTATAATTTGTGAAATACAGACGGATACAAACTATACATCTAACCAAAAAATTACGTGGAATTTTCACAGAGCTAACTGGGAAAAGTTTTCGAAAACAGTGCAATTTGGTAACCATTTGATTCTTTCTGCATCTATTAATAATGCCACTAAACATATAGTAGAACAATTACTTGGAGCTGCTACCAGCGCAATACCGAAAGTTAACCTTAAGAAACAAAGGTATAATAATTGGTGGACAAGGGACTGCTATCTTGCCAAAAGGAAACAAAACAAAAAGCTTGGAACACCTTTCGCCGAAATGCTACAATGGAGAACCTTATAAACTATAAACGGCTGAAAGCTGAAGCACGCCGAATTCGTCGAAAAGCTAAACAGGATGCGTGGATTCGATTCAGCTCTACCATCTGCAGAAACACTGACCCCAGAATAATTTGGAGAAAGATCCGTATCCTCAGTGGAAAGGGTCAACAAACCAAAGCCCCAATCTTGTCCTGGAAAGGAATAGATATTTCTTCTCCAACTGATATTGCAGAGGCTTTAGCACAAACATTTGCAGTCACTTCTTCATCTCAATCTTATGAAGACTCATTTAGACGCAAAAAAATTTCCATGGAAAAATATAAAATTAACTTTGTTTCAAAACAATCTCATTCTTATAACCTTCCGTTCACTATGAATGAACTCAACGAAGCTCTCCAGAATTCTAGAAATAGTTCTGCTGGACCAGATGGCATTTTCTACATAATGCTTTGCCACCTCAACTCAAACTCAAAATCTATACTACTGAAATTTTACAATAGAATCTTTGAGGAGAATGTTTACCCTGATACATGGCATCAGTCAGTTGTGGTAGCATAGCGAAAGCCGGGAAAGATGCTTCCTCTCCCAATAGTTATCGTCCTATATCTTTGACCAGCTGTTTAGGAAAGATAATGGAAAAGATGGTACACAAGAGACTTGTCTGGATTATTGAAGATCAAGATGCTATATCATGCCATCAATTTGGTTTCCGCCGTAATAGATGTACAACTGATGTCCACGTCAAGGTCGAAGCTCAGATTCGAAATGCTTTTCTTAAAAAACAGCACATGGTAATGATAACTTTCGATATTACCAAAGCATTCGATACAACCTGGAGATATGGAATCCTCCAAGACTTATACAAACTTGGACTTAGAGGTAACCTGCCTAGATTCATTCAGAATTTTCTTCACCTCAGGACCTTTCAAGTAAGATTCCAGAATGAGCTGTCCAAAATTCACACACAAGAAGAAGGAGTACCTCAGGGATCGATTTTAAGTGCCACACTCTTTGCATTACGTACCAGTAGCATTATAAGAGACATCCCATCCACGGTAGAAGTTTATATGTATGCAGACGATCTTGCTATTTCCTGTCAATCATCGAACATGGCTACCATCGAAAGACAACTACAGATAGCAATAAACAAAATTGAAACTTGGACAGAAAGCAACGGCTATCAATTAACTGAAGGAAAAACAGCAGCAATACACTTCTGTAAATTACGATCGCTTCATCCGGAACCTGTGTTAAAACTGAAAGGCAGAGAAATACCGATGACAGACTCCATAAGATTATTGGGTCTGAATTTAGACACCAAATTAAATTTTCGTAAACATGTGACCTATCTACGAACTACGTGCCTCCAGAAACTAAACATCCTTCGTGCAGTATCCTCAACATCTTGGGGTGCAGACAGACAGTCATTGCTGAATTTGTATCGTGCTCTAATCCGGTCACGATTAGACTATGGAGCTATAGTATATGCATCAGCTAAGAACAGCATCTTACGGTCTGTGAACACCATTCAACACAGTGCCCTTCGATCAGCACTAGGCGCCTACAGAACCTCGCCTGTACAAAGCTTGTATATAGAAGCACACGACCCTCCGCTTTATCTTAGAAGACAACGCCTACTCTGCCAATACGCTGTCAAAATTAGAAGTTTTCCAACTCACCCCTGTTGGGTATACCTCAACCAACCTTTATGGCCAACACTTTATGAATCCAAGCCTAATGAACCCAGACCTGCTGGGATTCGTCTTCAAGAAGTAATCAAAAAGTGGAAACTCGATCTCAATAAAATTGCGGAAAGTGAAAATATGCCTTTACCTCCATGGAATAGACATCATATAAAATCTGATCTTTATTTCGCTCAGTGGCCAAAAAATACCATTCCACTATGTAATATCCGACAGTTGCATGCCAACTATACTTCGCAACACAGTGGGAAACTCATAATCTATACGGATGGATCTAAGACCCAATCACATGTAGGTGCAGCAGCCGTGTTCCCTTCGCATGTAATTTCAAAATCCCTTCCAGTTGAGTGCAGCATTCTATCTGCAGAACTCTATGCTATACAGCTTGCATTAAGTGAAATATGTCAACAGTCGTCCCTCTCTGTCTTAATATATTCGGATTCACTCAGTGCTATTTCAGCCATACAGGGTAAACGACATTCTCGTCATCCTCTCCTACAAGAAATTGACTTTCTAATCAACCTCTGTCACAAGAAACAATCTGAAATAACTCTTTGCTGGATCCCAGGACACTGCGGAATAGAAGGCAATGAAAAAGGTCAGCATCAGAACTGCCAAATAAAACAATGATAGTTCCACACACTGATTTTAGTCCAATCATTATTAGAGAAAGTGAAAATGAATGGGCTCAAATATGGAAAAATGAAATCAACAATAAACTGCAGGAAATAAAACCTAATCCAGAAATATGGAACTCCAGCATCAGAGAGAGTTGCAGGGAAGAAGTAATACTTGCCAGACTGAGAATTGGCCATACTCATCTTACTCATTTTTATCTATTGGCAAACAAAAATCCCCCACGCTGTGTCCAATGCCAAGTTCAGCTTTCCGTAAAACACATTCTTTTGGTATGCCCTCGATTCAGAAATTCCAGATTCCTTTGTTTTCAGAGTTCATGCAATAACCATAATCCAGTTACCCTTCAACAGATCTTAGACAATTCTGCGAATATAGATGAATTACTTAATTTTATTCGGCAAATCAGATTCGATAAACAAATCTAATGTTTGATTTCCATCAAAAACTTGGAAAGACACATCTTGGCCATTGATGCCCTTGTGTCTTTAAACCCTTAATCAACAACAACAACAACAGCACTGCTCCTGCCTCCCCGTGGCGGGGCCGGTAACCTTGGCAGAAAAGTTCATCTGCCAGGGGCTAAGAGGAGCCAACATGGAACAAAGTATGTTTCCAACTCTAGAGCCGTCGAGCTGTCGGCCAACCACAGAAAATGACCATGACCATGATTCGTCGCAAGCAAAGAGGTTGAAAACCAATCCCTCGGCGACAGACTTACCTGCATTCTTAATCATGCACTCGCTATCTGACCAGCCTCTCAGTAAGCTATCCCCTTTTTTAATCCAAAAACACCTGGAAAGTATTGCAGGGTCTCCCAAGACGGTTAAGAGACTGCAATCAGGGGACTTACTTATTGAAACTATAAATGGCAAACACTCTGAAAAATTACTTAAAAAGACAACTTTCGCTGGTATTCCAGTGAAAGTAACTCCACATGCAACCCTAAATACATCAAAGGGTGTAATATCTAGTTGGGACCTGATGAATGTGACGGAGGAAGAAATTAAAGAAGAGCTTCAGGAGCAAAATGTAATAGCTGTAAAAAGAATTATGATAAAAAAAGACAATATTCTCACACCTACCAGAAATATCATTCTTACATTCAACAGTCCAAGCCTACCCTCATCAATAAAAGCTGGATATCTACTTTGCCGCACTCGTCCTTTCATACCCAATCCGTTGAGATGTTATAAATGCCAGAAGTATGGCCACTCTCAAACAACGTGCAGAAGCAACCCAGTTTGTCCCAACTGTGGATCCTCCGATCACATTCAAAGTGATTGTTCGGTGAAAGAAATGATCTGTCCCAACTGCAAAGGCAACCATCCGGCCTACTCTAAGACATGTGAGAGGTGGAAAACAGAGAAAAAAATTGTGAAATATAAAGTTGAAAACAGAGTTAGTTATCAGGAGGCTAGAAAATTAATTGCACCGAGTATACCTAACCGTACCTATGCCAATATTACAAAAAAATATCAAACCATTGCCACACAAACCGATGTTACCGTACCTTCAAACACTTCCATCTCTGACTGGGCTCGAGCTGTTCTCTCTCAGCAACAGTCCAGTGCCGTTAAGCACTCAGACCAAGCAAATAATACGCCTCTCACAATACCAGCAAAATCTCAATCTCCGCCAGTGAATGCCACTACAAATAATAATAGTTCGACTTCGAAAAAGATTATCCAAGACAAATCGATGGAGGCAGAATATCCATCCAACCAGGAAGATCCAATTCTGGAAATATTTGCTGAAGAAGAGATGGACACTGGTCGCCCTTCCTTTCCGAAAAGAGAAAAACCAAAGCCAGAACGCCATAAGACAGCCACGTCAGGTACAGCTTCTTCCTCTAAATTCAAATAATGTCTAATATCTTGCAATGGAATTGCAGAGGCTTTCGTGGAAACATTGATGACATCCGTTATTTAATTAATCGCTACTCTCCAGTTGGTTTCTGCCTGCAAGAAACCTATTTAACTCCTCAAATTTCCATTTCCATCAAAAACTACTCGATCTATAGACGCGATCGGAATACATCCGATTCTGCTAGAGGTGGTGTAGCAATTTTAATTAGTACAAGGATTCCAGCTAAGCAAATTACTCTCCAAACCCAAATCGAAGCTGTCGCTGTGCGTCTGATTACTCAAACTGCATTAACTCTAGTCTCACTTTATCTCCCACCAAACCATGCTTACTCTTATAATGATCTTAAAGAACTTTTATTGCAGCTACCCTCCCCTATCTGCCTGCTAGGGGACTTCAACGGCCACCACCCTTTATGGGGTTCATCTAAATTAGACAGACGCGGCCGACTGATTGAAACTTTACTGGAAAAAGAAAACCTCACTCTTCTTAACAGTGGCTCGCACACCCATATACAGTTACCCAATGGACAGACTTCTGCCATTGACCTATCGATTTGCTCCCCAATACTGTTTTCAGCTATGCAATGGTCCACCCTGGATGATCCCATGGGTAGTGATCACTTTCCAATTGTTTGTAATCTGTTGACTACCCAACCACAATTACAACATCCCTGCAGGAAATGGAAATTCTCTAAAGCCAATTGGGCGAAATTTCAATCAGCAATCACTCTTGACAAAAAAACTATTCAACTACAGCCAATTGATGAAGTTACTGATTATATTACATCCCGCCTTTTAGTTGCAACTAAGTACTCAACTCCGTTATCAAATCCCCCGTCCCGACGGCATTTCAACTACTGGTGGAACGAAGAGTGCACAAAAGCCCCTCGACGTGGGCACCTGTACGTGGTGAGGGGACCTCCCAGTGACGCTGCTGGTTTTCCAGACTAGCATCACTGGGATCTAACGCCCATACCTTGGTTCCAGGGTTACATCGTTGGAATCCGGCGTGTGCAGCCGTGCGCCGCGACCCGTGGAAGCGGAAAGGGGGATCCTGGTGGTTGAGGGGCCCAGCTTCAATACACCACTTTGGCCCCTGCTTCGACGAGACGGGTGGTCCCGGACCGGCTCGACTGGGATCAATCGGCGGGTGGTTTTATACTGCTAGGGTCAACTGCGTTCCAATAAGTCTCCCTCCCTATGGTCCTGGGACGGGATAAAGATTTATTGGTAACGTGGGTATGGTGTTCTAAGCGAACTCGGCGTCCCATTCGTGTACGCAGTACCTGCTAGTTCACGAGTGGGCGCCCCCTCGTAGGGCTCCGTGGTGGGTGAGGTACTTAGGCATCAGACATTTTTTCTTTACTCTCATGAGTAATTTAAATCCTTCTTCTGGGGCCCCAACAAGGCCCCTACCTAACCGATCAGATGAGAATGACACCAATTCTGCCAAAAGAGCCAGAACTGAGGATAAACGACCACCTATTACACCGCTTTTCCTCATACTCCATTCTACCGGAGAGCAGTCAATTGGGAAGATGTCACCCTTCTTTATCCAGAAAGGATTAGAAGGGCTGGCAGGATCACCAAAATCTGTAAAACGGCTGCGTTCTGGCGATCTTTTAATCGAAGCTTCCAGTGCAAAGCAAGCAGAAAGAATCCTGAATGCGACATCCATAGGGGGAATACCAATCAGTGTAACACCCCACAAAACTTTGAACTCTTCACGAGGAGTCATTTCAGAGTGGGATCTTCTTCATGTCTCTGAGGAAGAGATCTGCTCTGAACTAAAAGACCAAGGAGTGACGGCTGTCAAGAGAATATCAATGCGGAAGGATGGGAATCTCGTCCCTACCCGAGTTCTCATCATAACATTTAACACCCCACGGCCTCCAAGTTCCATCAAGGCAGGCTATTTAAACTGCCCAGTGCGGCTTTACATCCCAAACCCACTGAGGTGCTTTAAATGCCAAAAATACGGCCATTCACAAACGGCTTGTCGTGGTAACCCTGCCTGTGCTCGATGTGGTTCAAAAGATCACGAGAGCAAGGAATGTTCAGCTTCTAAACCGATCTGTATAAATTGCCAAGGAGAGCACCCTGCTTACTCCAGAGCATGCCAGCGGTGGAAGGATGAAAAAGAGATCCAAAAACTAAAAACAGAGCTGAATATCTCCTACCCAGAGGCCAGAAGACGCATGCAACCAATAAATAGCGGGAAACCTTCATATGCCCAGAAGGTTTCTGCGAAGTGCACTATCGGTACACAAACAGAGATGACTGTACCACCAAAAGAGTCATTCACTCCGATTGCACGCTATTTATTGAGTTCACAAAAGCCCACCAAAAAAACACAGTCAGCTGCCACTCCTATATCCGTACCTCCGAGTGCTCCACCACTACCAAAACCAAGTGGTAAAGAGCTAACAGATAAAACAGATAAAACAGAAACAATGGATGTCGAGCACAAGGAGGTACCGGATGAATCAGTCTTGGAACTCTTCGCGGAGGAAGAAATGGACACGGGACAGCGTCCATTCTTCCCCAAAAAAGATAAAGCCAAGACTGATAAAATTAAGCCCTCAGCAGTTCGGAAGCCGCCTGATGGACCCACCAAGCCAAAATAATGGCTAAATTCCTACAATGGAATTGTCGTGGATTCCGGCGAAATACTGATGACATCAAGGCCCTCCTGCAAAAGCATGAGCCAGTTTGCTTTTGCTTGCAGGAGACTTATCTAAAAGCAAACGATGATCCCACCATGCATAACATCACAATCTTTCGTAAGGATAGAATTGCGGATGGTCCTGCTCATGGAGGAGTGGCTATCCTTGTGAGTAATCAGACCCCAGTTCAGCCCTTGCTAATTACAACCAGCATAGAGGCTGTTGCAATTCGCCTTACAGTGGGTTTTCTATTAACGGTCTGCTCTATTTATTTGCCACCTGGGACTGACATCTCCCAGGAAGCCCTTGATGATCTTGTAACGCAGTTGCCGCCCCCTTTCTTATTTCTTGGGGATTTTAATGGACATAACACCCTGTGGGGTAGTGCTATCATCAATGGAAGGGGACGGGTCATAGAGCGTATGCTCAATGACAATGCCCTTTCCCTTGTAAATACTGGAACAAACACCTTCTTCCACATGCCTACCCGTACGTTTTCTGCCATTGATCTCTCTATCTGCTCCCCTTCTCTACTCCCTTCACTCACTTGGGAAGTGGAGGAGAATCTATACGGAAGTGATCACTTCCCTGTGATAACCTTGTTACACAGTGGGAGACCATGTCTTCCTTTTAGGTTACCACGGTGGAAGTTTGATCAGGCTGACTGGAATGCCTTCCAACATCAGGCAAATTTTGACCTCAGTACAGTCAGTCAGGAGCCTATCAATGATGCAGTTAAGTACATCACAGAAATTATTGTCCAAGCAGCTGCGAAAGCTGTTCCAAAAACATCTGACCGGTTTCCACCATTTCCCAAACCTTGGTGGAATTCACAATGCACAGCAGCAAAAAAGGCCCAAAACAAAGCGTGGGGGATATTCCGTCGATATCCTACCACTGCTAATCTAATAGCCTTCAAGCGCACACGAGCCAAAGCACGCTACATTCGCCGTCAGAGTCAAAAGGAATCATGGATCCGTTTTACGTCATCTATTAACCAGACTACCAATTCTAAGGTAGTCTGGGATAAAATCCGGAAAATGAAGGGAAAATATACATCCCACCCTTCTTCAATCCTAGATTATAATGGATGCGCTATTGCAGATCCAACTGCAATAGCCAATGCTCTTGGGGAAACATTCTCTAACATCTCTGCAACAGCTTCGTATTCCCCAGAGTTCCTGGTCCTGAAACATAAACTGGAAAGAGAAGCACTTAATTTTAAGTCCAAGGGCCTCTATCCCTACAACGGGGATTTTACTATTCAGGAACTTAAAAGAGCCCTCGCTCTTTCCAAAGCAAGTGCTGTTGGACCAGATGGCATCCATTATGACATGATTAAACATCTTTCACCAAAATCTATGGATTGTCTGCTCCTTCTGTATAACAGAATCTTTATCGAAGGGCAGTTTCCGGATTCCTGGCGCAAGGCAATCGTTCTTGCCTTTGCTAAGCCAGGAAAGGATCCAAAAGTCACTACCAATTATCGTCCTATTGCTCTGACTAGCTGTCTGTGCAAAATCCTGGAGAGAATGGTCAATTCTCGGTTAATTTGGTACTTAGAATCAAATGACCTTCTCTCCAATATCCAGTGCGGCTTCCGAAGGAACCGGTCCACTTTGGACCATCTTATTAGACTGGAAACATCCATCCGGGATGCTTTCCTAAAACGCGAACACTTGGTGTCGGTGTTCTTTGACATGGAGAAAGCGTATGACACAACTTGGAGATTTGGCATCTTAAAAGATCTGCATAGCCTTGGTCTTAGGGGACGACTCCCCATTTTTATTAAAAACTTTTTAGACAATCGATCTTTCCAAGTTCGTGTGGGATCCTCACTCTCTCGTTCCTTTAGCCAAGAGGAGGGAGTACCACAGGGATCAGTTTTAAGTGTCACGCTTTTCGCCATCAAAGTAAATTCCATCACAGAACAACTTCCTCCAACCGTAAACAGTGCCCTCTATGTTGATGACTTTAGCATTTTTTGTCAGTCATGCAACATGAGGGTTATTGAAAGACAACTGCAAAAAGCCATTGATCGCCTTAATTCCTGGGCACTTGCTAATGGCTTCAGGTTCTCGCCGGAGAAGACCGTTTGCGTGCACTTTTGTCGCAAGCGTAATCTTCATCCTGAACCTGAATTAAGGCTCGGACATAATGCTATTCCAGTAGCGGCGGATACAAAAGTTTTGGGACTCGTATTTGATAAAAAGTTAACCTTTCTGGATCACATCCGTCAACTCCGCACAAGGTGCACAAGAGGGCTGAATATTCTGCGCTCTCTTTCCTCTACATCTTGGGGTGCGGATCGATGCACCCTACTACGCATCTACCGTGCACTTGTACGATCCAGACTTGATTACGGGTCCCTGGTATACAATTCGGCCAGAGACAGTGTACTTCGTTGGCTGGACCCTGTCCATCATCAGTCCCTCCGTATAGCTACTGGAGCATTTCGAACATCTCCTGTCCAGAGCTTATACGTCGAAGCAAACGAACCGCCGTTATCGCTTCGACGTAAGCAATTGTCTCTAAACTACGCTCTAAAACTAAAATCCTTGCCAGACCATCCTACGTGGCTATCCGTTTTTGAGCCACGATGGGAAAATTTGTACAACACTCGAAAGACTGCCAATCGTCCTTTTGGTATTCGTCTCCAAGAGCTACTCAAAGAACTTAATATCAAGGTAGACAAAGTTGCTCAAACACCGAAGCAACCCCTTCCACCCTGGCATGCTCATGTTCCGGCATGTGACTTGTCCCTTAGAAATTGGGGAAAGTCGGACACTCCATCGTCTGTCTACCTGCAGCTTTATTCAGCACACCGAGCTGAATATTCTGACTTCGCGCCAGTTTACACAGACGGCTCGAAGTCGGAATCATATGTGGGATCTGCTGCTGTCTTTACAGACAGCACTACATCGGAGCAGATTCCCTCTGAATGCAGCATATTTACTGCAGAGCTGCACGCAATAGAGTTAGCCTTGGATCACATTAGTGAATGCCAACACCAACGGTTCATTTTATATTCTGACTCTCTCAGCGTGTTACAGGCTTTAATAACCGTGAAATATAATTCTCATCCAGTTCTGTCTAGCATTCAGCAGAAGATTCACTTCCTCCGTGAACGTGAATATGACATCCGCTTCTGCTGGATTCCTAGCCACATTGGGATTAAGGGAAATGATTTGGCTGACGCCGCAGCCAAATCAGCAATTCCAAATAATAACCGTTGCCTGTCAGTCCCCTATACAGACTACAGGCAAACAATACAGCAAAAGATACATTCCCAATGGCAGGATTTGTGGAATAGACAGACTGGGAATAAACTATATTGTATAAAGCCTGTAATTGAACCGTGGCAGTCTAGTCTGCGCAGGAATCGTAAGGAGGAAGTTGTTCTTGCCCGGACCCGCATCGGACATAGTCATTTGACTCATTCGTTTTTGCTGAGGGCTGATGACCCTCCTATGTGTGTGTCCTGTGGTACAACTTTAACTATCAGACACCTTTTAATTGACTGTCCAGATTTTAGCAATATCCGTTTTACCGCTTTTAACCATCTGACTGAGCCGTATACACTCAGTCAGATTTTATCTGACAATGACAATGTGTCTGCTGTTTTTAGCTATTTTAAATTAATAAAAGTTTTTAATTGTATTTAATTTATGCTTTTGTTACATTATTATATATTTCGACATGGTGGCCTTACTAATTAGGTCACCGAGAATTTAAACTTTTTAAATATTACCTAGTCTTGGCGCATTATGGCCACAGCTGCCAATGCGCCATAAAAAACCAAACCAATCAATCAAGCACAAAAGCAAAGAAGGAAAAAAATAAAGCATTTAATTTATTCCGTCGATCTCCAACCACAGCTAATCTAATTAGCTACAAGAAACTAAGGGCAAAAGCGCGTTACATTCAAAAGCAGGCCAAGAAAGATTCTTGGACTAGGTTCGCATCAACTATCAATAGGAACACTGACTCCAGACTAATATGGAAAAAAATTAGGCAGCTTTCTGGGAAGTTTCCAACTGTTCCTTCCCCAATTCTCTCCTGCAATGGGCAACAACTCTCTGCTCCTATAGATATAGCCAATGCCTTGGGCAAAACTTTTGCTGAAATATCGGCTGCATCAAACTACACTCCAAAATTCCAGAAAATTAAGACTGCCAAAGAACAGAGAGCTATCACCTTTCGAACCTCACTGTCACTTCCATATAATTAGCCTCTGCAATATTGTGAACTTTTACAGGCCATCAGAACAACGCGAAACAGTGCCTCTGGGCCAGATGGCATATATTATGTCATGCTGCAGCATCTCGATGAGAAAAACTTACAAATGATTCTAATCTTTTTTAACCGGATCTTCCTGGAAAATATTTATCCAACCTCTTGGCACCACGCTACAGTTTTGGCGTTTTTGAAACCTGGAAAAGATCCCTCCAGTTCTAATAGTTACAGACCAATATCTCTGTCAAGTTGCCTTGGTAAAATTCTTGAAAAAATGATCCATAGTCGACTCACTTGGATCATTGAAACTCAACATCTACTGAGTAATTGTCAACATGGCTTTCGTAAAAACAGGTCATCCCTAGATCTGATGATCAAGGCGGAATCTGAAATTCGCGGCCCCAAGTGCCAAGCGATAGGGACCAAGCGATTTTCTTAAGCGAATTATAAAGTGATCCTTCCAAGTGATTTTGTTCTCTTTCATTTCTAGCCGCTCTTATTCTCAGTTCATTGTAAGTGGTTCTTCACTTAGCAGATTTTAAGTAGAACCCAGGAAGGAAAATCACCTTTCTTTTTTAGGATAATTATCCATTTTCTCACTAACAAACTAATTCGCCAGCCGCTTGGTCACTAGGTGGCACTGCTCCTGCCTCCCCGTGGTGGGGCCGGAAACCTGAAAGGAAAAATAATCCTTTCAGGGCTAAAAGGAGCAACAATGGACTTGACAAACCAGGCTTCTCCTGGAATTATGGATCAAACTGATCACAATCGGCAGCAAGATGATCTTAATCCATCTACTGCCAAAAGACAAAAGAAAGATGTGACCCAAACCATCTCGCCACTCTTTCTAATTGTTCATTCCCTATCAGACCAACCAGTTAGTAAACTTTCTCCCTTTGTTATACAGAGGTGTCTAGAACATATAGCTGGTCCACCGAAAATGGTTCGCCGCTTGAAATCAGGCGACCTTCTGATAGAAACGACAAATCATCGACATTCTGAGCTTCTTCTTGAAACTAAAACTTTTGGAGGGTTTCCCATCAAAGTCACTCCACATGCCACTTTAAATTCATCTAAAGGGGTTATCGTGGAATGGGACCTCCTAAATAGCTCTGAAGAAGAAATCGTACAAGAGCTACAAAATCAGAATGTCACACATGCCAAAAGAATCCTTATTAAAAAGGATGGAAACCTCGTTCCAACCCGCACCATCATACTTACTTTCAGTACTCCAACTCTACCATCATCAGTCAAAGCCCCCCTCGACGTGGGCACCTGTACGTGGTGAGGGGACCTCCCAGTGACGCTGCTGGACTTCCAGACTAGCATCACTGGGATCCAACGCCCACAGCCCAGGTTCCAGGCTTACATCAATGGAATCCGGCGTGTTTGCCGTGCGCTGCGACCCGTGGAAATTCGGAAAGGGGAACCTGGTGGTTGAGGGGCCCAGCTTCAATACACCACTTTGGCCCCTGCTTCGGCAAGACGGGTGGTCCTGGAAGGCCCGGCTAGGATCAATCGGCTAGTAGGTTCGCCTGCGAGGGTCAACCGTGTCAAAGCCACGCCCCTACCCTCATGGTCCGAGGGACAGGATTCAGGCTGGCGGCGGTGCGGGTATAGTGTCTGGGTAGCCCTGGCGTCCCACTCCCGAGCGCATTTATTGCATGCCGGGTAGTGGGCGTCCCTTTGGGCTCCGTGGTGGGTGGGGAGCCCGGGCACTGAACAACTTAAAAATTTCCATGAATCCTGATAAACTTACTTCTTCAGGGGCCCCAACCCGGTCCCTATCTGAAAACATAGACGGAGAGGCAGATATTATTGCAACAAAGAGGCAGCGAACCGAAACATCACCATCAGGGCCTGTCCCAAGATTTCTCATTATGCATTCCACCAATGAAAAACCGATTGGCAAAATGTCGCCCTTTTTTATCCAAAAGGGTTAGACGGGTTAGCAGGTTCTCCCAAATCAGTTAAGAGGCTCCGTTCTGGAGACCTCTTAATTGAAACTAAAAATGACAGGCAATCGGAACATCTACTCCGAGTAACATCAATCGGAGGTATCCCTATAACAGTGACACCACACAGAACACTCAATTCATCTAGAGGTGTCATTTCGGAGTGGGACCTTCTCGACGTATACGAGGAGGAAATCTGCTCCGAATTAAAACCACAGGGAGTCATTGCCGTCAAGAGAATCACTGCGCGAAGGGATGGAAAAATTGTTAAAACCAGGAGCGTTATCCTGACTTTTAACACTCCTAAACCTCCTGATGAGATTAAAGCTGGATATATCAACTGTTCAGTGCGTCCATACATTCCGAACCCTTTACGGTGCTTTAAGTGCCAGAAGTATGGACATTCTCAAATGGCCTGCCGTGGAGTCCTTGCATGCGCTCGATGCGGTGCAAAGGACCACGAAACAACAGCTTGTTCAGCCGCAAAACCCACCTGTATTAACTGTGAAGGCGAACACCCGGCCTATTCACGAGCATGCCAGAGGTGGAAAGAAGAGAAAGAAATTCAACGGCTGAAGGCAGAGCTAAATATATCATACCAGGAGGCAAGGAAATCGGTCAAACCCCTGAATATCAACAGACCTACCTACGCCCAGAAGGTAGCAGGGAGATGTTCCATCGGAACTCAGACGGACATGACCATTCCTCCAAAGGAGTCTTTCACTCCCATCGCGCGTTACCTTTTAAGTTCTCAAAAACCTGCGCAGAAGGACCAATCAGCTGCCACTCCTATATCGGTACCTCCTAACGCTCCACAAGTTCCAAAGGTAACTATTAAAGAAAAGAACAAAAAAGGGGAAGTACCACCTAGTACCCAAGAAAGGATGGATGTTGAGCAGAAGGAGGTACCCGAAGAGTCAGTCTTGGAACTCTTTGCGGAGGAGGAAATGGACACGGGACAGCGTCCATTCTTCCCCAAAAAAGACAAATCCAAGACAGATAAAAGTAAGCCCTCAGCACCTCGGAAGCCGCCTGATGGACCCACCAAGCCAAAATAATGGCTAAATTTCTACAATGGAATTGTCGTGGATTCCGGCGAAATATAGATGACATCAAGGCCCTCCTGCAAAAGCACGAGCCAGTTTGCTTTTGCTTGCAGGAGACATATCTCAAGGCAAATGATGATCCCACCATGCACAACATCACAGTTTTCCGAAAGGATACCCCTCGACGTGGGCACCTGTACGTGGTGAGGGGACCTCCCAGTGACGCTGCTGGACTCCCAGACTAGGCCCCGGGTGCCAAGCGTATTTCGAGGCCAAGCTATATTCTTGCGATTTATAAAGTGCTCTTCATAAGCGATTGAAATTATATTTTACGTTCACATTTCTATAAACAGTTTTGCTTTAAAAACAGTTCTATACTTGAAAAGTAACAAGTAGAACACAGGAAGGAAATACACCTTTCTTTACATTTTCCTCTTTATATTTTTACTAATTAACTAACACTTCAACCGCTTGGCCTCCGAGCGGCACTGCTCCTGCCTCCCCGTGGCGGGGCCGGTAACCTGGGGGAAAAGTTATCCTCCAGGGCGAAAAGGAGTAACGATGGATATAAATGACTATCCACCACTAGAGCCTTCAAATTCAAGGCCAGACATACCAAATGATGATGACCTAAACCATCCAAAAAGGCTCCGAAGAGAAGTGCAGAGCAATGAGATGCCAAACTTCCTTGTAATACATTCGCTCTCCAACCAGCCTGTCGGCAAATTATCACCATTTGTCATCCAAAGATTTTTGGAATCCATTGCTGGTACACCCAAAATGGTTAAACGTCTGCAATCCGGAGACCTCCTAATCGAAACAGCCTCCTCAAAACATTCAGAATGGCTGCTTAAAACAACAACCTTTGCTGGGATACCCGTATCTATAACTCCCCACAATACGTTAAACTCGTCAAAAGGTGTCATCACAGAGTGGGACCTGATTACAGTATCTGAAGAGGAATTAGTACAGGAACTGGGCAATCAAAAAGTAATTAGTGCAAAACGTATAAAAACCAAAAAAGATGGAAATCTTGTTCCAACCCGATCCATAATTTTAACATTCAGCACCCCAGACATGCCATCCTCAGTAAAAGCTGGCTATTTAAACTGCCGAATACGGCCTTACATACCTAATCCTCTACGTTGCTTTAAATGCCAAAAATATGGACATTCGCAACAAGCATGTAGAGGTGATGCCATTTGTCCAATCTGTGGTTCCAAGGAGCATACACAAACAGACTGTTCAGCCTCAAGTCCCATTTGTCCCAACTGCAAAGAAAGTCATCCAGCCTTTTCCAAATCTTGTGAAATGTGGAAAACGGGCAAGAAAATCCAAAAATATAAAATAGAGCACAAAGTTACGTACCCCGAGGCACGCAGACAGGTTATGTCGACCATGCCCAGTCGTTCATATGCAGCTCACACTCGAAGCTTTAATTCAACAGCAGCTCAAACAGATGTATCCATACCTCCCTGCACATCTCTAGCTAACTGGGTTAAAAACACACTATCAAACCCTGTCAAAGACACACATCAAATTAAAATCAGTGAATCAACCAACACTCCAATCAGTATCCCAGTTGAGACTCGGACAGTCCCGCATGACAAAGAAAAACTGAAAACTACTAAACACAACAATAAACCTGAATCATCCACTGGTAGTATGGAAGTAGATGTAAACCCAGATCATGAAGAACCAATACTAGAACTTCACGCAAACGATACTATGGATACCGGTCGCCCTACCTTCCCGAAAAGAGACCGAAAAAAATCCTCCTCAAACAAAAAACAGTCAGATGAATCATCCTCAACTAAACCAAAATGACCCACAGCATCTTACAATGGAATTGCAGAGGCTTTCGTTCAAACACAGACGATATTCAATACCTAATTAATCAATATTCTCCGGTTGCCTTTTGTTTACAGGAAACTTACCTAACCACACAAATTTCTCCTTCGATAAAGAACTATTGCATTTATCGAAGAGATCGAAATACCGCTAGCGCTGCCCATGGTGGTGTGGCAATCTTAGTAAATTCAAAGATCCCAACTAAACATATCCCACTCCAAACTAATATTGAAGCTGTTGCTGTTCGTATATTTCTCCATAGTGCAATAACACTAGTCTCAATATACCTACCGCCAAACTGTACTAACTCTTTAAAAGATCTTGAAGACCTCTTCATACAGATACCTCCACCTCTCTGTATATTAGGGGACTTTAACGGGCACCACCCATTATGGGGCTCTCCTAAATTGGATAGACGAGGCCGACTAATTGAAAGTTTTTTGGATGCACTAAATCTCACTATACTCAATACAGGTGCACCGACACACGTACAGCTTCCAACAGGACACACCTCAGCAATAGATCTCTCAATTTGTTCACCAGTACTAGTCCCAGCCATAGAGTGGTATGTAATAAACGATCCCATGGGCAGTGACCACTTCCCAATAGTATGCAACTTTCTAAAAGCAAAGACTCCTTCAATTCAACCCTGCAGAAAGTGGAAATTTGTCCGAGCAGACTGGGCAAAATTTCAATCATCAATTGACCTCGATGAGGAAAAAATCCGCCTCCAGCACATTGATGATGTGACAGATTACATCACGTCGCATCTTCTAAATGTGGCTAAAGACACAATACCAATATCAAATCCGCCGGGCCGAAAGCATTATAATTACTGGTGGAATGACAAATGCACCACAGCAAAGAGAGCAAAAAATAAAGCCTGGAATTTGTTTCGGAAATGTCCGAGCACAGTCAATCTCATTAATTATAAGAAATTAAGGGCAAAAGCACGCTTCATACAAAAACAAGCAAAGAAAGAATCCTGGACCCGTTTTGCATCCACTTTTCACAGAAATACCGATCCCAAAATAATATGGAAAAAAATTAGACAGCTGTCTGGTAAGTTTCCTACCATACCTTCTCCAATCCTCTCCTGGAATGGAAAAGATCTCTCTAATCCTGTAGATATAGCTAATGCTTTAGCCAATACCTTTGCAGAAATCTCAGCAACATCAGCCTATACTACCTCATTCCAAAGAATTAAAAACACTAAAGAAAAGCATGCTATTCATTTTCAAACTACCCGTCTTCTCCCATATAACAAACCTCTGCAATATTCTGAACTTTTACATGTCATTAGAACAGCTCGCAATGGTGCTGCTGGGCCAGATGGAATTTATTATGTCATGCTACAACATCTTGATGACAAAGCTCTGCGCTGCCTCCTGGTCTTTTACAATCGCATATTTTTAGAAAATGTTTATCCAGCATCTTGGCATCACTCTACAATTTTGGCATTCCTGAAGCCTGGAAAAGATCCATCCAACCCAAATAGCTATAGACCCATATCTCTCTCAAGCTGCCTCAGTAAAATCCTTGAGAAAATTATCCACAGAAGACTCGTCTGGATCATTGAGTCGGAACATCTAATGAGCCATTGTCAATATGGCTTTCGCCAAAACAGATCATGCTTAGATCTTATGGTCAAGGCGGAATTTGCCATCCGTAATGCTTTTGTCAAACATGAACATCTAGTAATGGTTTCAATAGACATAGAGAAGGCTTTTGATACCACCTGGCGGTATGGTATACTTAGTGATCTTTACCTTCTCGGACTACGAGGCAATCTTCCTATATTCATTCAGAACTTTCTACATACAAGAACATTTCAAGTTCGATATCAACATGCCCTTTCCCCAACTTTCATCCAGGAAGAAGGTGTTCCACAGGGATCAGTACTGAGTGCCACACTTTTTGCTCTGAGAATAGATACTATTACTAAGCAGCTTCCAAATACAATTGAGACTTACCTTTATGCAGATGACCTTTCCATCTCTTGTCATTCTCAAAACATGAGGTCTATAGAAAGACAGCTTCAGACATCACTTAATAAAATTCAACAATGGGCGAGCCTCAACGGCTATCGGCTCTCACAACAGAAAACAGTTGCCATCCATTTCTGTAGACAACGCAAACTTCATCCAGATCCTGAACTTCAAATTTCTAACGTCTTTGTCCCGGTCACCAGCAACATCCGATTTCTAGGATTAACCATTGACAATAAGTTAAATTTCCTAGATCATATTAAAAATGTACGGACATCATGTCTAAAAAAGTTAAACATACTCAGAGCTTTATCTGCCCAAACATGGGGTGCAGACCGTACCTCACTTCTTCGGTTATACAGGGCGTTAATCAGATCTCGTCTCGATTACGGTGCTCCAATCTATGATTCTGCCAGAAAGAGTGCATTACGCTGGCTTGATCCCATTCAGCACAGTGCTTTGAGAATTGCAATTGGCGCATTCAGAACGTCGCCAGTACAGAGTCTCTACATTGATGCTCATGAGCCCCCACTAAATTTACGCAGGAAAACACTGTTACTGAAATATGCTGTCAAGATACAAAGTTGTGCTTCTCATCCCATTCGGTCGTACCTTTTTAACCCACCGTTAGAAACCCTATACAGTAACA
Source organism: Mastigoproctus giganteus (assembly GCF_048544385.1). NCBI lineage: Eukaryota > Metazoa > Arthropoda > Arachnida > Uropygi > Thelyphonidae > Mastigoproctus > Mastigoproctus giganteus. The sequence goes on from NC_143581.1 coordinate 236,061,983, forward strand.
AACCTAGCATAGTAAAACCAGCTGGTCTTCGCCTTCTTGAACTGGTGCAAGTTTGGAATATTTCCATCCATTCCGTAAAGCAGGTAGCAACTTATACTCAACCTCCATGGACTCCTCCTCCTCTTCCAATCTGTGACACTTACCTCTGTCAATGGAGAAAGAATTCCTTGCAAGCAACAAAGGCCCCGAGTGCCAAGCGATAGTGACAAGCGATTTTTCTCTGCGACTCATAAAGTGATCTTTGAAAGTGATATAGTTCTATTTTTTGTTGTACGATTTTCTCCTGTTTTGTTCACTTAAAGCGGTTCTTCACTTAAAAAGTCTTACGTAAGAACCCAGAAAGGGAATCTACCTTTCTTTCTTAGTATTTATATTAAATACTCACACTCTACTAACCTTAATATCCGCTTGGTCACTGGTGGCACTGCTCCTGCCTCCACGTGGCGGGGCTGGTAGTCTGGGAGAAGAAAGTACTTCTCCCAGGGCTAAAAGGAGTAAACATGGATACTAATGATTTCCCACGATTAGAGCCAAAGAGCTCGCAACAAGACAACCACGAAACTGATCATGACTTCTCTTTGTCGAAAAGACTAAAAAAGGATGCAAACAAGCAGGAAGCTCCAGCTTTCCTGATCATCCATTCTCTGTCTTCACAATCTGTCAGCAAGCTTTCGCCTTTCATCATACAACGATGCCTTGTAAATGCAGCAGCATCTCCAAAAATGGTGAAACGCCTTCAATCTGGCGACTTGCTAATAGAAACCTCTCTTCCAAGACACTCTGACCTCCTGTTAAAACTTACATCTTTAAGTGGAATTCCAATCCAAGTCACTCCACACAACACCCTGAATTCTTCCAAGGGAGTGATCAGTGAATGGGACCTATTGAACGTTTCCGAGGAAGAAATAATTCAGGAACTAAAAGATCAAAATGTAACTCAGGCCAAGAGAATCATGATACGAAAAGACGGCATCTTAGTCCCAACCCGTAGCATAATTTTAACCTTTAGTTCGCCGAATCTACCATCCTCGGTTAAAGCAGGCTATTTAAACTGTCGTGTTCGGCCCTATATCCCGAACCCTCTGAGATGCTACAAATGTCAGAAATTTGGCCACTCCCAGACAGCATGCCGTGGAGATGCAACATGTCCAAACTGCGGATGCACAACTCACACTCAATCTGAATGCAAGGCACAAACTCCGCAGTGTCCTAATTGCAAGGGCAATCATCCAGCCTACTCCAAAGATTGTGATCTTTGGAAGTTAGGAAAAAAAATACAGAAATACAAGACAGAAAATAAAGTATCTTTTCAAGAAGCTAGAAGACAAGTAAAATCAAGTATTCCAAAAACTACTTATGCTTCGGCTGCCCATAGTTACAAATCAGTAGCATGTCAAACAGAAGTGTCAGTCTCTCCAGATAAATCGATCGCCGACTGGGCTCGATCCGTACTATCAACTCAGCCTACATCTGAATCACAGTTAGTGGACCAAAGTAATAATACGCCACTCACAATTCCAACTCAAAACCTAACCCACAATACAGTGGCAGAAAAAGTACATAAACCAGATAGTGTGGAGGTGAAACAACCAACAAGCATGGATACAGATGATATGCCCAACCAAGAAGATTTTCTTGAATTATATGCAGATGGAGACATGGAGGATAAAAATGATTCAGGACGCCCTTCTTTTCCTAGAAAAGAAAAATCTAAATCTGACCGTCACAAACAACCTACGCATAAAAAGCAGACAGATTCAGCTTCCTCTTACAAAACCAAATAATGGAACATATTATACAATGGAACTGTAGAGGTCTTCGCAGTAACCTAGATGATATATACAAATTAATTCATCACTATAAACCTCTTGCAATGTGCTTACAAGAAACTAATTTGACATCACTGGTCTCAGTCTCAATCAAAAATTACACTGTATTCAGGCAAGACAGGACTGTGTCTAATAACGCTCATGGCGGAGTAGCGATACTCGTGGATTCCTCCATCCCCGCCAGACGTATTCCCTTACGAACATCCTTAGAAGCTGTTGCCACGCGGGTTGTTAGTGGTATTACTTTGACATTGGCTTCCATTTATCTTCCGCCCAATCATCAATATACTATTCAGGAACTTGAAGATCTTGTTATGCAGTTACCATCACCGTTTTGTTTACTAGGAGACTTTAATGCACATCACCCATTATGGGGTTCCCCCACCTCAGACAGACGGGGTAAGCTGATCGAAACGTTGATTGATAGGCAGAATTTAACATTACTGAATACTGGGTCTCCTACATATGTGCATCTCCCTACTGGCTCAATATCTGCTATAGATCTTTCCATATGTTCCCCAATCCTCTTTCCAAGTATAGATTGGATACCTCTGAATGATCCTTATAGTAGTGACCATTATCCATTAATCTGCAAAATTCAAACATCCTGTTCCTACCCAATAGAAAGTCCAATTAAATGGAAATTTTCAAAGGCTGATTGGGAAAAATACAGATCGCACATCTCATTTGACAACGATATCATTCAGTCCGGTTCCATCAATAGCGTTACTGAGCATATCACAAATCAAATGCTGGCAGCTGCATCCGTCGCAGTTCCTCAATATCAAGCAAGTAATAGACGAAAATTAAATTACTGGTGGAATGAAGATTGCAATAATGCAAAAAAAGAGAAAAACAAAGCATGGAATCTTTTCCGCAAAAATCCTACCACCCCCAATCTTATTAACTATAAACGGCTCAGAGCTAAAGCTCGCTACATCAGACGCAAAGCAAAAAAAGAAACTTGGATTAAATTCGCCTCATCAGTTAATAAAAATACCGATATCAGATTAATCTGGAGAAAAATAAAATGTTTAAACAATAAATTTCCTCCTCTATCCACCCCGCTACTAAACTGGAATGGACAAGAACTCTCTAATCCCACAGATATATCAAATGCACTGGGAATTGTATTTTCTCTGTTGTCTTCTTGTAATGCTTATGATCAATCATTCCAAAAACGTAAAACCGTTGCAGAGAGATCCAAACTGAATTACGCTGACAATTCTGCTTTATCGTATAATCAGCCATTTACCATGTTCGAGCCCCTCGACGTGGGCACCTGTACGTGGTGAGGGGACCTCCCAGTGATGCTGCTGGGTTTCCAGATTAGCATCGCTGGGATCTAACGCCCATACCTTGGTTCCAGGGTTACATCTTTGGAATCCGGCGTGTGCAGCCGTGCGCCGCGACCCGTGGAAGCGGAAATGGGGATCCTGGTGGTTGAGGGGCCCAGCCTTAATACACCACTTTGGCCCCTGCTTCGACGAGACGGGTGGTCCCGGACCGGCTCGACTGGGATCAATCGGCGGGTGGTTCTATACTGCTAGGGTCAACTGCGTTCCAATAAGTCTCCCTCCCTTTGGTCCTGGGACGGGATAAAGACTTATTGGTAACGTGGGTATGGTGCTCTAAGCGAACTCGGCGTCCCATTCGTGTACGCAGTACCTGCTAGTTCACGAGTGGGCGTCCCCTCGTAGGGCTCCGTGGTGGGTGAGGTACTTAGGCATCAGACATTTTCTTTTTACTCATATGAGTAATTTAAATTCTTCTTCTGGGGCCCCAACAAGGCCCCTACCTAATCGATCGTCAGATGAGAGTGAAAGCAATTCAGCTAAAAGAGCCAGAACTGAGGAGAAAACAACATCTGTGACACCTCTTTTCCTCATTCTCCATTCCACCGGAGAGCAGTCACTTGGGAAAATGTCACCTTTCTTTATCCAGAAAGGATTAGAAGGGATGGCAGGCTCACCCAAATCCGTTAAACGGCTGCGTTCTGGAGATATTCTAATTGAAGCAGCAAATATAAATCAAGCTGAAAAATTTTTGAAAGCCATATTTATAGGGGGAATACCCATCATCGTAACCCCTCACAAAACTTTGAACTCTTCAAGAGGTGTGATATCAGAGTGGGATCTTCTTCACGTTTCTGAAGAAGAGATCTGCTCTGAATTAAAAGAACAAGGAGTGACAGCTGTAAAGCGGATATCCATGCGTAAGGATGGGAATCTTGTCCCTACCCGAGTTCTCATCCTAACATTCAACACCCCACGGCCTCCAAGTTCCATCAAGGCAGGGTACTTAAACTGCCCAGTGAGGATTTACGTTCCCAACCCACTGAGGTGTTTTAAATGTCAAAAGTACGGCCACTCACAAACATCCTGTCGTGGTAATCCTGCCTGTGCTCGATGTGGTGTTAAAGACCACGAGAGCAAGGAATGTCTAGCTCCTAAGCCTAATTGTATTAACTGCCAAGGAGAGCACCCTGCATACTCTCGAGCATGCCAGCGGTGGAAGGACGAAAAGGAGATACAGAAATTAAAAACGGAGCTAAACATCTCCTACCCAGAGGCTAGAAAACGCATACAACCAATAAATAGCGGGAAACCTTCATATGCCCAGAAGGTTTCTGCTAAGTGCACTATCGGTACACAAACTGAGATGACTATACCACCAAAAGAGTCATTCACCCCGATTGCACGCTATTTATTGAGTTCACAAAAGCCCACCACAAAAACACAATCAGCTGCCACTCCTATATCCGTACCTCCTAGTGCTCCACCACTACCTAAACCAAGTGGTAAAGAAAAGCCAAAAACTTTAGAAGAGTCATCCGTGACACCAGAAAGAATGGATGTAGAGAACAAGGAGGTACAGGATGAATCAGTCTTGGAACTCTTTGCGGAGGAAGAAATGGACACGGGACATCGTCCTTTCTTCCCCAAAAAAGATAAAGCCAAGGCTGATAAAAGTAAGCCCTCAGCACCTCGGAAGCCGCCTGATGGACCCACCAAGCCAAAATAATGGCTAAATTCCTACAATGGAATTGTCGTGGATTCCGGCGAAATACTGATGACATCAAGGCCCTCCTGCAAAAGCACGAGCCAGTTTGCTTTTGCTTGCAGGAGACTTATCTAAAGGCGAATGATGATCCCACCATGCATAACATCACAATCTTTCGTAAGGATAGAATTGCGGATGGTCCTGCTCATGGAGGAGTGGCTATCCTTGTGAGTAATCAGACCCCAGTTCAGCCCTTGCTAATTACAACCAGCATAGAGGCTGTTGCAATTCGCCTTACAGTGGGATTTTTATTAACGGTCTGCTCTATTTATTTGCCACCTGGGACTGACATCTCCCAGGAAGCCCTTGATGATCTTCTAAAGCAGTTGCCTCCCCCTTTCTTACTTCTTGGGGATATGAATGGACATAACTCCCTGTGGGGTAGTGCTAACATCAATGAAAGGGGACGGGTCATAGAGCGTATGCTCAATGACAATGCCCTTTCCCTTCTCAATACTGGAACAAACACCTTCTTCCATATGCCTACCCGTACTTTTTCTGCCATTGATCTCTCTATCTGCTCCCCTTCTCTGCTCCCTTCACTCACTTGGGAAGTGGAGGAGAATCCATACGGAAGTGATCACTTCCCTGTGATAACCTTGTTACACAGTGGGAGACCATGTCTTCCTTTTAGGTTACCACGGTGGAAGTTTGATCAGGCTGACTGGAATGCCTTCCAACATCAGGCAAATTTTGAACTCAGTACAGTCAGTCAGGAGCCTATCAATGATGCAGTAACGTACATCACAGAAATCATTGTCCAAGCAGCTGCGAATGCTGTTCCAAAAACATCTGGCCGGTTTCCACCATTTCCCAAACCTTGGTGGAATTCACAATGCACAGCAGCAAAAAAGGCTCAAAACAAAGCGTGGGGGATATTCCGTCGATATCCTACCACTGCTAATCTAATAGCTTTCAAGCGTGCACGAGCCAAAGCACGCTACATTCGCCGTCAGAGTCAAAAGGAATCATGGATCCGTTTTACATCATCTGTTAACCAGGCTACCAATTCTAAGGTAGTCTGGGATAAAATCCGGAAAATGAAGGGAAAATATACATCCCACCCTTCTTCAATCCTAGATTACAATGGATGCGCTATTGCAGATCCAACTGCAATAGCCAATGCTCTTGGGGAAACATTCTCTAACATCTCTGCAACATCCTCGTATTCCCCAGAGTTTCTGGTCCTGAAACATAAACTGGAAAAAGAGGCACTTAATTTTAAGTCAAAGAACATCTATCCCTACAATGGGCCGTTCACTATTCAGGAACTGAAAAGAGCCCTCGCCCTTTCCAAAGCAAGTGCTGTTGGACCAGATGGCATCCATTATGAATTGGTTAAACATCTTTCACCAAAATCTATGGATTATCTGCTCTCTCTGTATAACAGAATCTTTATTGAAGGGCAGTTTCCGGATTCCTGGCGACAGGCAATCGTTCTTGCCTTTCCTAAGCCAGGAAAGGATCCAAAAATCACCACCAATTATCGTCCTATTGCTCTGACTAGCTGTCTGTGCAAAATTTTGGAGAGAATGGTCAATTCTCGTTTAATATGGTATTTAGAATCAAATGACCTTCTCTCCAATATCCAGTGCGGCTTCCGAAGGAACCGGTCCACTTTGGACCATCTTATTAGACTGGAAACATCCATCCGGGATGCTTTCCTAAAACGCGAACACTTGGTGTCGGTGTTCTTTGACATGGAGAAAGCGTATGACACAACTTGGAGATTTGGCATTTTAAAAGATCTGCATAGCCTCGGTCTTAGGGGGCAACTCCCCATTTTTATTAAAAACTTTTTAGCCAATCGATCTTTCCAGGTTCGTGTGGGATCCTCACTCTCTCGTTCCTTTAGCCAAGAGGAGGGAGTACCACAAGGATCAGTATTAAGTGTCACGCTTTTTGCCATCAAAGTAAATTCCATCACAGAACAACTTCCTCAAACTGTAAACAGTGCCCTCTATGTTGATGACTTTAGCATATTTTGCCAGTCATGCAACATGAGGGTGATTGAAAGACAACTGCAGAAAGCCATTGATCGACTCAACTCCTGGGCACTTACAAATGGTTTCAGGTTCTCGCCGGAGAAGACCGTTTGCGTACACTTTTGTCGTAAGCGTAATCTTCATCCTGAACCCGAATTAAGGCTCGGACGAAATGCTATTCCAATAGCAGCGGATACAAAATTCTTGGGACTCGTATTTGACAAAAAGTTGACCTTTCTGGATCACATCCGTCAACTCCGCACAAAGTGCACAAGAGGGCTGAATATTCTGCGCTCTCTTTCCTCTACATCTTGGGGTGCGGATCGATGCACCCTACTACGCATCTACCGTGCACTTGTACGATCCAGACTAGATTACGGGTCCCTGGTATACAATTCGGCCAGAGACAGTGTACTTCGGTGGCTGGATCCTGTCCATCATCTGGCTCTCCGTACCGCTATTGGAGCATATCGAACATCTCCAGTCCAGAGCTTATACGTCGAAGCAAACGAACCGCCGTTATTGCTTCGACGCAAGCAGTTGTCTCTAAACTACGCTCTAAAACTGAAATCCCTGCCAGACCACCCTACGTGGCTATCCGTTTTTGAGCCACGATGGGAAAATTTATACAACACCCGTAAGACTGCCAATCGCCCTTTTGGTATTCGTGTCCAAGAGCTACTTAAAGAACTTAATATCAAGGTAGACAAGGTTGCGCAAACACCAAAGCAACCCCTTCCACCCTGGCATGCTCATGTCCCGGCATGTGACTTGTCCCTTAGAAATTGGGGAAAGTCGGACACTCCGTCATCTGTCTACCTGCAGCTTTTTTCAGCACACCGAGCTGAACATTCTGACTTCGTGCCAGTCTACACAGACGGCTCGAAGGCGGAATCATATGTGGGATCCGCTGCTGTCTTTAGAGACAGCACTACATCGGAGCAGATTCCCTCTGAATGCAGCATATTTACTGCAGAGCTGCACGCTATAAAGTTAGCCTTGGATCACATTATTAAATGCCAATACCAACGGTTCATTTTATATTCAGACTCTCTCAGCGTGTTACAGGCTTTAATATCTGTGAGATATAATTCTCATCCAGTTCTGTCTAGCATTCAGCAGAAGCTTCACGTTCTCCATGAACGTGAATATGATATCCGCTTCTGCTGGATTCCTAGCCACATTGGGATTAGGGGAAATGATTTGGCTGACGCCGCAGCCAAATCAGCAATTCCCAATAATAACTACTGCCTGTTAGTCCCCTATACAGACTACAGGCAAATAATACACGAGAAGATTCACTCCCAATGGCAGGATTCGTGGAATAGGCAGACTGCGAATAAATTATATCGTATAAAGCCCGTAATTGAACCGTGGCAGTCTAGTCTGCGCAGTAATCGTACTGAGGAAGTTGTTCTTGCCCGGACCCGCATAGGACACAGTCATTTAACGCATTCGTTTCTGCTGAGGGCTGATGACCCTCCTATGTGTGTGTCCTGTGGCACAATGTTAACGATCAGACACCTTTTAATTGACTGTCCAGATTTTAGCAGTACCCGTTTTACCGCTTTTAATCATCTGACTGAGCCTTATACACTCAGTCAGATTTTATCCGACAATGACAATGTGTCTGCTGTTTTTAGCTTTTTAAAAGCAATAAAGGTTTTTAATCGTATTTAAAATTTATATTTTATTGTTGTTTATTTATGTTTTCAGATCTGGACATGGTGGCCTAATTAATTAGGTCACCGAGATGTTAAATTTTTTAGATATTACCTGGTCTTGGCGCATTATAGCCTTAGTTGCTAGTGCGCCAATAAAACCCAAATCAATCAATCAACCATGTTCGAGCTACAGCAAGCTCTTACCAACTCAAGAAACAGTGCTGCTGGCCCTGATGGGTTATATTATGTAATGCTCCGAAATCTGGATCAAAGATCACTGTTTTCGCTGCTCATATTTTATAATCGAATATTTTCTGAACATACCCTCCCCAGCTCCTGGAGTCATTCTTATGTAATACCGATTGCAAAACCCGGTAAAGATCATTCGGTTCCTCAAAATTACAGACCGATATCCCTCACCAGCTGTCTCAGCAAAACTCTTGAGAAAATGATACATGGCCGTCTCACCTGGTTCCTCGAGTCTCAAAACTTGATAAATAAAGAACAATTTGGATTCCGGAAAAACCGATCCGCCTTGGATCTTATGATCAAAGCTGAGTCAAATATCAGAAATGCTTTCATCAAAAAGGAACATCTCGTCATGGTCTGTCTTGACGTTGAGAAAGCCTTTGACACTACGTGGCGTTTTGGAATCTTAAAGGATCTACATTCTCTTGGCCTGAGAGGTAATTTACCATATTTTATCCAAAATTTTCTTCAACGGAGATCCTTTCAAGTTCGTTATCGGGGAACCCTCTCTAAAATCTTTATCCAAGAAGAAGGAATTCCACAGGGATCTGTTCTCAGCGCTACCTTGTTTGCAATGAGAATAAACCATATAATTGAACTTATTCCGAAAACGGTGGATTCATACCTTTTCGCAGATGATCTCTCGATTTCCTGTCATTCTCAAAACATGCATTACATTGAACGCCAACTTCAAATATCAATGAATCGCATCCTGACATGGATGACACAAAATGGTTATAGACTATCCAGCCAGAAATCTACTGCCATACACTTCTGCTCTAGACGCAATATGCATCCTGAACCTGAGCTGCAATTGAATAACCATCCTCTTCCCATAACTGACTGTACTCGTCTACTGGGATTGTTCTTTGACAATAAGTTAAATTTCCAAAAGCACATTGAACATCTCCGGACTACTTGTCAAAAAAAACTGAACATTCTCAGAGTCTTATCAGCCACAACATGGGGAGCAGATCGCCAAAGCCTGCTACATATATATAGATCCATAATCAGATCTCGACTGGACTACGGTGCCCCTGTCTTCGATTCTGCTAGGGAGAGCGCTTTATCTCGCCTCAATCCTATTCAACATTCAGCTCTCAGAACAGCACTAGGTGCGTTCAGAACATCTCCAGTGCAAAGCTTGTATGTTGAAGCTCATGAACCTCCCCTAAATATCAGGAGAAAGATGCTGCTGCTGAATTATGCAACCAAGATCCAAAGCCAGATGACCCATCCTAATTGGCCAATACTCTACAATCCACAGTTTATGACCTTATACAGAAACAAACCACAGACAGTTCGGCCTGCTGGTATTAGGTTAAAACAGCTAGCAGAAGATTGGGATGTACACTTCAATAAAATTTTACGAGATCCTATAGATCCTGAACCTCCATGGTCTGTCATCACACCATCTTGTGACAATTATTTCTACCAATGGGGTAAACACTCTCTATCAGATATTAATATCCAGCAGCTACACATAGCGCATACTCAACGTTATCCTGACTTCGCTAAAATTTATACAGATGGATCGAAGTCCGAGAGTGGATCAGGCGCAGCAGTAGTACTCCCAGATGCTACCATTTCTCTATCTCTCCCAACAGAGTGCAGTAGCTACACAACTGAATTATATGCCATAAAGCTTGCTATAGAAACTATTTTCCATATGTCAATTCAAAAGAGCTTAATTTACACAGACTCGCAGAGTTCTTTATCAGCCTTGCAAAACAATTCCCCGTCTACTCACCCTCTATTAAAGCTCATTAGAACAGAGTTGATACGTCTGAGAGAGTGCCAACAAAAAGTTATTTTCTGCTGGATACCTGGTCATACTGGAATACCAGGAAATGAAATTGCGGATGATGCTGCCAAACATCCATCTAGAGCAGCCCCAACAAATTTCTTAATACCGTTTACTGATTATAAAATGAAGATCCGAAGTATATGTAAAGATCGATGGACTCTACAATGGCAAGCACAAATTCATAATAAACTTTTTCAAATTAAACCTGTACCAAAATTATGGGCCTCTAGCCTCATTACTAACAGACAAGAAGAAGTAATCCTAACCAGAGCCAGAATCGGTCATACTCATTTAACTCATTTGTTCCTCCTCTCAGGGAATGACCCTCCTGAGTGTAATCATTGTCATACACCACTTACAGTGAAACACATACTTCTAGAATGTACTCTGTATCATAATGCTCGACTAATGTCATTCAGTTCTCTAGCAAGCTTAAAGGTACCATTGACACTTAGCCATATCATAGGCGAAAAATCAAACATCGCAGAATTCTTCTCCTTCCTAAAACAAATAGGAATGTATAGCCGTTTCTAATTGCTTCTACCACTAAAATTACCACTTTTCTAAGTGCAATATGGCCTAAGTAGCCATTGCACTTAAAACCCCATAAACAACAACAACAACAAAGCAACAAATATCAACCAAATTCACGCAGTTCACATTCAAAGATATTCTGATTTCTCTCCAATTTATACAGATGGCTCTAAATCTAATTCAAATGTTGGAGCAGCTGCAGTGTTTCCAAATGTAATTGTATCAGCTTCCCTGCCGTCAGAATTTAGTATATTTTCTGCTGAATTATACGCAATAAAACTAGCTTTAGAAAATCTTCATTTTAACTCTTCCTTAAAATCTGTTATTTACACTGATTCCCTCAGCTCAATCATGTCGCTATGTAATTCCTCAGATAAAGTTCACCCTGTTCTGGATGAAATCAGAAGCTTATTACTGCAAATTAAAGAACCCAATCAACAGGTCACTTTTTGCTGGATTCCAGCACATTCTGGTATTTTAGGAAATGAACTGGCCGATAAAGCTGCAAAAAATCCAACTACCTTAGATCTAACCAACATCCCTGTTCCAGCATCAGATTATGCACTAACCATTAATGCTGCTTGCCTATCACAATGGACAGCACTGTGGCACTCTCAGACTAATAATAAACTCTTTCAGTTTAAACAAGACCCGAAAATTTGGCACTCCAGTGTCCGTACATCGAGACGAGAAGAAGTAGTCCTCTCAAGGGCAAGAATAGGACATACACATCTGACCCACCTTCATTTACTGAGAGGAGATGATCCACCACAATGTACACATTGTTCTAACAATTTGACTGTAAAACACATTCTTATTGTCTGCTCCTATTATAAACAAGCCAGAACTTCATCCTTGATCTCACTGGTTAATCTACATAAACCAATTACTCTTGGGCCCCAAGTGCCAAGCGATTCTGTGATCAAGTGACTTTGCTCTGAATTAGCGCTCTTTCTTGAAGTAGAAATCGTTTCCTTATTTAAAGCATTTATTAACACACAATTAAATAATCCATAGTAAAGAAAGCAACTTTACTAGATTAAGAAGGAAAGCAACCTTCTCTCTCTCTTTTATTTTTTGGTTATATATTAATTACTAACCTCCTAGTGCTTGGTCACAGGGGTGGCACTGCTCCTGCCTCCACGTGGCGGGGCCGGTAACCTGGAAGGGAAAAGCTCTCCCTTCCAGGGCGAAATGGAGCGAACTGACTCCAATACCCAGGAATCCACTGGGTCAACGGACCCGAATAGAACTGACCCAAGATATGAGAAATCTAGTTCTTTCGGAGACACCTCTAAGGCAATCAGAAAAGGCGATACAAATGACTCTGTCTCCACAAAGAGATTAAAAACAGACGTTAAAATTTTAATTTCCCCAACATACATTATTATACATTCAAAGACTGAGAAAGCGGTAGGGCAATTGTCACCCTTTCTCATACAAAAAACTCTTGAGAGTTATGTCGGCCCACCAAAACAAGTTAAAAGACTAAAATCAGGCGACATTTTGGTAGAAACAGCCAACGCTAAACACTCCGAAAAATTATTACAAATGACAACCTTTGCAGGAATACCAGTAACGGTATCCCCACACAATACATTAAATACCTCAAAAGGTGTCATTACGGAATGGGACCTTCTAAATGTGCCCGAAGAGGAAATTCAAATCGAGCTTCAGGAACAAGGAGTCATAAGTGTTAAAAGAATTACAATTAAAAAAGAAGGGATAATCACCCCCACCAGGAATCTGATACTCACCTTCAACACACCTAAAGCGCCCAGATCAGTAAAAGCTGGATATCTACACTGCAATATAAGACCGTACATCCCGAACCCTCTCCGTTGTTTCAACTGTCAGAAGTTTGGTCACTCACAGACAGTATGCAGAGGAAAACTAACATGTGCAAACTGTGGTTCGCAAGAACATGCCACTTCTACTTGCACAGCTGGAAACCATAAATGTGTAAATTGTAAAGGGGAACACACCGCATATTCAAAGGAGTGTGAAATTTGGAAGAAGGAAAAAATGATACAAAAATACAAAGCAGAAAATGGAGTTTCATATCAGGAAGCTAAAAAGGCGATTATAATAAATATAGCAAACAAACCTTCTTATGCGCAGATTACCACAACCAAAAAGGCTCCGGAAATTAAATTACCCAATTCAAAATGTTGTGGCACACAAACGGATGTCACAATCCCCCCAGGAGAATCCATCTCAGAATGGGTTCGTGAGTTTTACAAACCATCTCCATCACAAAAACAAGAAAAGATTATCAATACTCCGTTATCTTTCCCACCAGATAATTCAGAAAATGTAAGGAGAAAAGGAAACAAAGAAAAGCTAGGTAGTACAGGGAAAAAGATTTCAGAACAAATGGATACAGATGCAAGAAACCAAGGAGAGGAACCAGTCCTCGAAATCTTCACTGAAGAAGAAATGGATACGGGTAGACCATACTTTTCAAAGAAAGATAAAATTAAGGTAGACAAAGTTAAATCAGCCCCAAGGAAGCAATCCGAGGGAACATCTAACCTCAAATGACAGGTACAATTATCCAATGGAACTGTCGAGGTTTTCGCTCAAACACTAACGATGTTATAGACCTCATCACCCAGTATCACCCACTAAGTATCTGCCTACAAGAAACATATTTAAAACCACAGGACAATAGTATAATCAAAAATTATATCATATATAGAAAGGATCGCATAACGAATGGAACAACGAGAGGAGGAGTTGCAATATTAGTTAACAGACATGTACCTTCCCAAACAATACCATTGAACACACCATTAGAAGCAGTTGCAGCCCGTCTAGCAATAGGCTTCAACATTACCATAGCCTCAATATATATACCCCCTAATCAAGAATTCCAGTTTAAGGATTTCGAAGAGCTGATCACTCAGCTACCACCTCCATTCTTTATCTTAGGTGACCTAAATGGACATCACCCACTATGGGGCGATCCCAAAATAGACCAAAAGGGTAAGCAAATAGAAAAATTAATTGTCGAGAACAACCTAATGATTTTAAATGACGGCACACACACATATTTCCACCTTCCATCAAAAAGCAGTTCTGCAATAGACTTATCAATCTGTTCCCCAACACTGTTCCCTATGACTAAATGGAGCGTGCACGAGACTCCATTGAGTAGCGACCACTACCCTATTAGGCCCCGGGTGCCAAGCGTATTTCGAGGCCAAGCGATATTCTGGTGATATATAGAGCGCTCTTCTAAAGTGATTGAAGTTATTTCCTTTTAAGTTCCTACGTTTCTACCAAAAGCCTTTCTTTTATAACTAGTTCTATACTTGAAAACCACAAGTTAGAACACAGAAAGGAAACACACCTTTCTTTTTCCTATATTTCTTGTTCTATTAACCAACTAACACTTCAACCGCTTGGCCTCCGAGCGGCACTGCTCCTGCCTCCCCGTGGCGGGGCCGGTAATCTGGGGGAAAAGTTATCCCCCAGGGCTAAAAGGAGCAACGATGGATAAAAATGAATATCCACCTCTAGAGCCTTCAAACTCAAGGCTAGACAAACCTAATGATGAAGACGTGAACCAAGCAAAAAGGCTCCGAAGAGAAGTTCAGTGCAATGAAATGCCAAACTTTCTGGTGATACACTCTCTCTCCAACCAACCTGTAGGCAAATTATCACCATTCGTCATCCAAAGATTTCTGGAATCGATTGCTGGAACACCAAAAATGGTTAAACGACTGCAATCTGGAGACCTATTAATTGAAACAGCCAACTCCAAACATTCCGAGTGGCTGCTCAAAACAACTACATTCGGTGGCCTGCCAGTATCTATTACTCCACACAACACCTTAAATTCCTCGAAAGGCGTTATAACCGAATGGGACCTACTTACAATATCAGAAGAGGAATTAGTTAAAGAACTGAGTAATCAAAAAGTAACCAACGCCAAACGCATAATGACCAAAAAAGATGGAAATCTCGTCCCAACTAGGTCAATCATTTTAACCTTCAGTACCCCAGATTTGCCATCCTCAGTAAAAGCTGGCTATTTAAACTGCCGAATTCGGGCTTATATTCCTAACCCGATTCGTTGTTTTAAATGCCAAAAATATGGACATTCCCAACAAGCATGCAGAGGAGAAGCTATTTGTCCTATTTGTGGTTCCAAGGAACATACACAAGCAGACTGTTCAGCATCAAGTCCCATTTGCCCTAACTGCAAAGAAAGTCACCCAGCATTTTCAAAATCCTGTGAAATGTGGAAAACAGGGAAGAAAATTCAAAAGTATAAAATTGAACACAAAGTCACATACCCTGAGGCACGCAGACAGGTTATGTTGACCATGCCCAGTCGTTCATATGCGTCTCACACTCGAAGCTTTATTTCAACAGCAGTACAAACAGATGTATCAATTCCCCCCAGCACATCTATGGCTAATTGGGTTAAAAATACACTATCTAATTCAGGAAAAGACACACATCAAACTAAAACCAGTGAATCGACCAACACTCCAATCAGCATCCCAACTGATAATCGGACAGTCTCGCATGATAAAGAAAAATTAAAAACTACCAAAGACAACAAGAAACCTGAATCATCCACCAATAGTATGGAAGTAGATGTACACTCAGATCTTGAGGAACCCATACTAGAACTTCATGCAAATGACACTATGGATACTGGGCGCCCCAGCTTCCCAAAAAAAGACCGGAAAAAGTGCTCAAACAAAAAACAGTCTGATGAATCATCCTCAACTAAACCTAAATGAACCACAGTATCTTACAATGGAATTGCAGAGGTTTTCGTTGCAACACTGACGATATTCAATACTTAATTAACCGATATTCTCCAGCTGCCTTCTGTCTACAGGAAACTTACCTGACCTCACAAATTTCTCCTTCGATAAAGAACTATTGCCTTTATCGAAGAGATCGAAATACCGCTAATGCTGCCCATGGTGGGGTAGCAATCCTAGTAAACTCGAAGATCCCAACTAGACATATCCCAATCCAAACTGAAATAGAAGCTGTTGCTGTTCGCATAACTCTCCATAGTGCAATAACACTTATCTCAATCTACCTACCACCAAACCGTTCTTACTCTTTAAGAGATCTTGAAGACCTGTTTATACAGATACCTCCACCTCTCTGTATATTAGGGGACTTTAACGGGCACCACCCATTATGGGGTTCTCCCAAATTGGATAGACGTGGCCGACTAATTGAAAGCTTTTTAGAGGCACTAAATTTCAGTATACTCAATACTGGTGCACCGACACACGTACAGCTCCCAGCAGGACACACATCAGCAATAGACCTCACAATTTGTTCACCAGTACTAGTCCCAACCATAGAGTGGAATGTAATAAATGATCCCATGGGCAGTGACCACTTTCCAATAGTATGCAACTTTCTGATAGCAAAGACTCCTTCAATTCAACCGTGCAGAAAGTGGAAATTTGTCCGAGCAGACTGGGCAAAATTTCAATCGTCAATCGACCTTGATGAGGAAAAAATCCGCCTCCAACATATTGATGATGCCACAGATTACATCACGTCGCATCTTCTAAATGTGGCTAAAAATACAATACCACTATCAAATCCCCCGGGCCGAAAGCATCATAATTACTGGTGGAATGACAAATGCACCACAGCAAAGAGAGCAAAAAATAAAGCTTGGAATTTGTTTCGGCGATGTCCGAGCACAGTCAATCTTATTAACTATAAGAAATTAAGGGCAAAAGCACGCTTCATACAAAAGCAAGCAAAGAAAGAATCCTGGATCCGTTTTGCCTCTAGTTTTCACAGAAATACTGATTCCAAAATAATATGGAAAAAAATTAGACAGCTGTCTGGTAAGTTTCCTACCATACCTTCTCCAATCCTCTCTTGGAATGGGAAAGATCTCTCTAATCCAGTAGATATAGCTAATGCTTTGGGAAATACTTTTGCCGAAATTTCAGCAGCAACAGCCTATCCTACCTCATTCCAAAGAATTAAAAACACTGAAGAAAAGCATGCTATTCATTTTCAAACTGCCCGTCTTCTCCCATATAACAAACCTCTGCAATATTCTGAACTTTTACATGTCATTAAAACTGCCCGCAATGGTGCTGCCGGGCCAGATGGGATTTATTATGTCATGCTACAACATCTTGATGACAAAGCTTTGCGCTGCCTCCTGGTCTTTTACAATCGCATATTTTTAGAAAATGTTTTTCCAGCTTCTTGGCATCACTGTACAGTTTTGGCATTCCTGAAACCTGGAAAAGATCCATCCAACCCGAATAGCTATAGACCCATATCTCTCTCAAGCTGCCTCAGCAAAATTCTTGAGAAAATTATCCACAGAAGACTCGTCTGGATCATAGAGTCGGAACAGCTAATGAGCCATAGTCAATATGGCTTTCGTCAAAACAGGTCATGCTTAGATCTTATGGTCAAGGCTGAATTTGCCATACGTAATGCTTTTGTCAAACGTGAACATCTAGTAATGGTTTCAATAGACATAGAGAAGGCTTTTGATACCACCTGGCGGTATGGTATACTTAGTGATCTTTACCTTCTCGGACTACGAGGCAACCTTCCTATATTTATTCAGAACTTCTTACATACTAGATCATTTCAAGTTCAATACCAACATGCCCTTTCCACAACTTTCATCCAGGAAGAAGGTGTTCCACAGGGATCAGTACTGAGTGCCACTCTTTTTGCTCTGAGAATAGATTCTATCACTAAGCAGCTTCCAAATACAGTTGAGACTTACCTTTATGCAGATGACCTTTCGATCTCCTGTCATTCTCAAAACATGAGGTCTATTGAAAGACAGCTTCAGATAGCACTTAATAAAATTCAACAATGGGCGAGCCTCAATGGTTATCGGCTCTCACAGCAGAAAACAGTTGCCATCCATTTCTGTAGACAACGCAAACTTCATCCAGATCCCGAACTTCAAATTTCCAACATCGTTGTCCCAGTCACCAGCAACATCAGATTTCTTGGATTAATCCTAGACAACAAGTTAAATTTCCTAGATCATATTAAAAATGTACGGACCTCATGTCTAAAGAAGTTAAACATACTCAGAGCTTTATCTGCCCAAACGTGGGGTGCAGATCGTACCTCGCTTCTTCGTTTATACCGGGCATTAATCAGATCCCGTCTCGATTATGGTGCTCCAATCTATGATTCTGCCAGAAAGAGCGCATTACGCTGGCTTGATCCAATTCAGCACAGTGCTTTGAGAATTGCAACTGGTGCATTCAGAACGTCGCCAGCACATAGTCTCTACATTGATGCTCATGAGCCCCCACTAACTTTACGCAGGAAAACACTGTTACTCAAATATGCTGTCAAGATACAAAGTTGTGCCTCTCATCCCGTTCAGTCATACCTTTTCAACCCCCCATTAGAAATCCTATACAGAAACAAACCTAGTATAGTAAAGCCAGCTGGTCTTCGCCTTCTTGAATTGGTGCAAGTTTGGAATATTTCCATCCATTCCGTAAAGCAAGTGGCAACTTATACTCAGCCACCATGGGCTCCTCCTCCTCTTCCAACCTGTGACACTTACCTCTGTCAATGGAGAAAGAATACTTTGCAAGCATCAAATGTCAACCAAATTCATGCAGTTCACACTCAAAGATATACTGATTTCTCCCCAATTTATACAGATGGCTCTAAATCTAATTCAAATGTTGGAGCAGCTGCAGTGTTTCCGAATACAACTGTATCAGTTTCCCTTCCATCAGAATTTAGTATATTTTCTGCTGAATTATATGCAATTAAACTAGCTTTAGAAAATCTCTATTCTGACAGTTCCTTAAAATCAGTTATTTACACTGATTCACTCAGCTCAATCATGTCATTATGTAATTCCTCAGATAAAGTTCACCCTGTTCTTGATGAAATCAGAAGCTTATTACTGCAAATTAAAGAACGCAACCAACTGGCCACTTTTTGCTGGATTCCAGCCCATTCCGGTATTTTAGGCAATGAACTGGCTGATAAAGCTGCAAAAAACCCAACTACATTTGATTTAACCAATATCCCTGTTCCAGCATCAGATTATGTACTAACCGTTCATGCTGCTTGCCTATCACAGTGGACAGCACTCTGGCACTCTCAGACTAATAATAAACTCTTTCAGTTTAAACATGATCCAAAAATTTGGCGCTCCAGTATCCGTACATCGAGACAAGAAGAAGTAGTCCTTTCAAGGGCAAGAATAGGACATACCCATCTGACCCACCTTCATTTACTCACAGGAGATGACCCACCACAATGTACACATTGTTCTAATAATTTGTCTGTAAAACATATTCTTATTGACTGCCCCTATTATAAACAAGCCAGAACTTCATCCTTGATATCATTGGTTAACCTTCATAAACCAGTAACTCTTGAAAATCTCATTGGTGATAAGGCAAACATTTCTGAATTTTTTGACTTTCTCCGGCAAACTGGGCTTTTCAATTATTTCTGATTTCAGATTTTCTTTTGATCTAGGGAAAACTTATGTTTTAATATAATAAGTGAATAGGCACATTATAGCCTTAGCAGCTTATGTGCCATTAAGCCTCCAGAACAACAACAACAACTACCCTATTATTTTTAAAATCACGACGAAAACACCATGTCAAGTCAGTAGGCACCCCAGGTGGAAAATATATGATGCAGATTGGGAAACATTCAGGTTACTAGCCAAGTTAGACTGCAACATTATTAAATGAGAATCAGTACAAACATCAGTAGCCTATGTTACTGATAGTATGCTTCAAGCTGCCGAAAAGACAATACCTAAAACATCTTCTAACATTAGAATATATCCAAAACCATGGTGGAACAAAGAGTGCTGGGAAGCTAAAAAAGAGAGAAATAGAACCTGGAACCTCTTTCGCAGAAATCCAACAACAGACAATCTGATACAATTCAAGAGAGCCAGAGCTAAGGTCAGGAAAGTGCAAAAAATAAGCAAAAAAGCTGCTTGGATGAAATTTGCATCCACTATAACTATTTCCACACCAGCTACACTTATCTGGAAAAAGATCAGAAGGATGACAAATAATTCTCAATCAAACCCCTCTCCCTTGCTAGATTGGAAGGGACAGCTGGTTACAAATACCTTAGATATAGTCAATGTGCTTGGTGAAAATTTTTCGAATACATCTGCTAATTGTGCATACCCCACTGCTTTCAAAACATACAAGAAAGAGGCCGAAAAAATAAAACTAAACTTTTCTAGCAATCAGTGTGAACAATACAACTTGCCGCTCACAGTAGCAGAACTAAAACAAACTCTAGTGCAGGCAAAACACAGCGCAGTCGGTCCTGATGAAATCCATTATGCAATGATACAACAATTAGATGAACAGTCCCAATTAGCGCTGTTAGATCTATACAACAAAATATACTTGGAAAATTCTTTCCCAAAAAAATGGCACCACGCAATAATACTAGCTCTCCCAAAACAGGGAAAAGATCTATCAGACCCACAGAACTATCGTCCCATAGCTTTGACCAGCTGCTTAGGCAAGATCTTAGAGAAAATGGTCAACAATAGACTAACATGGTATCTAGAAAATAATGATCTTCTCAACTCAGAACAATTTGGCTTCAGAAAAAATCGCTGTACCTTGGATGTACTTATACAACTGGAAAATCAAGTAAGAAATGCGTTTCTCAGGAAACAACACCAAGTCATGGTTAATTTTGACATCCAAAAGGCATACGATACCACGTGGCGATATGGTATACTTAAAAGATTACATCAACTTGGCCTTAGAGGACATCTACCCCTCTACGGGCCCCGAGTGCCAAGCGATATTAGTGACCACAGCGCCTTTCCAGAGTGATTATCTAGTACGCTTAATTGTAAATACGTTTCTCCTGAGTTTCGAAAGTCCGATAACTCCTGAAGATTATAATTAAATAGATATATTCAAATACTATAACCTAGAAAGGAAAGCCACCTTTCTTTAATCCCTCTTTTTATTTTTAGTTATTACTAACCCTTTTCTTCGCTTGGGTCACTAGGCGGCACCGCTCTTGCCTCCACGTGGCGGGGCTGGTAACCTGGGAGAAAAAGACAATCTCCCGGGGCCAAAAAGAGCATACCATGAGTAAATCAAACTCAGACTTATCTGGGCTGCCAGACGCAACCCAGATATCAAAAAAGAAAGACAGTTCCACAGCAGGAACGGCAAAGCGCCAAAAAACTGAGCCAGAGACATATCCAATTCCAACCTACCTAATCATCCATTCAACTGGTGAGAATGCAGTTGGCAAACTCTCTCCCTTTAGAATTCAAAAGGAATTGGAAAGTAAAGCAGGATCTCCGAAATCCGTAAAAAGACTCAGATCAGGAGATATTCTCATTGAGACATCTAATACCAAACATTCTGAGCGACTTCTGAAAACAAATTACTTTGCAGGTCTCCCAGTAACTGTAACACCCCACAGATCACTAAACACCTCTAAAGGAGTGATCTCAAACTGGGACTTACTAGATGTAACTGAAGAAGAAATGCTAGAAGAACTGAAAGAACAAGGAGTTATTCATGTCAAGAGAATCTCCACGAGAAAAGATGGTAATCTGATCCCTACCCGCAATCTGATCTTGACCTTTAACACACCGAATCGTCCATCATCCATTAAGGCCGGATATCTGGTATGTAATGTGAGACCATACGTCCCAAACCCGCTACGGTGTTTCCGATGCCAGAAGTATGGACATTCCCAAACAGCTTGCCGGGGAACCCCTACTTGCGCAAAGTGTGGTTCAATCGAACACGATTGCGAAAACTGTAATGCTCCTCAATCAGTATGTCCAAATTGCAAAAAGGATCATCCCGCTTATGCCAGAATATGCGAGCGCTGGAAAAGTGAGAAACTTATCCAAAAATATAAAACTGAGCATAATGTTTCTTACCAAGAAGCAAAAAGAATCATCTCACCACCAATTCATTCAGACAGACCTACGTATGCCCAAGCCACCAAAAAATTCCAATCAACCGGATCGCAAACTGAAATAACAGTATCTCCAAAGCAGTCTTTCTCAAATTACGTAAAATCTTTGTACAGTGCAACTCAAACCCAAGCAGTCAATACACCAATTACCATACCACAAGAAAACATACACACTCCGGACGAAGGATTTAAAGAAAAACATATCCTAACTTCTAGTCACCAACAACAAATGGACACTAAAGAAAAATCAGCAGATGACCCTGTTCTTCAAATCTTTGTTGAAGAAGATATGGACACCGAAAGGCCTTCCTTCCCAAAAAAAGATAAAAACAAAAGTGAAAAACAGAAAACATCAACAACCCGAAAACGCTCAGAAAGTCTAATAAGAGATAAACAATGAACAGAATAATACAATGGAACTGTCGTGGATTCCGCGCCAATATCGATGACCTATACGATCTTTCCTGTAAATACTCACCAATATGTATCTGCCTTCAAGAAACTTATTTAAAACCCCAAAATACACCAAAACTGTCTCATTATAACATTATTAGAAAAGACAGAACCAATCAGAATATCGCACATGGTGGCGTAGCTATTTTAACAAACCCACATATTCCTACCAAACAGGTCTCACTGAACACTCCCCTCGAGGCAATAGCAGTCCGTATAGCTGCTGACATCCATATGACAATCTGCTCCTTATACATTCCACCAAGCTATACCTTCCAGCAAAATGATCTCAACAATCTTATAGCTCAACTCCCAACACCTTTCCTCATTCTGGGAGACTTAAATGGTCATCACACTCTTTGGGGTAACAACAGCATCGACCAAAGAGGAAAACTAATTGAACAGTGTCTTGACAATAACAACCTCCTTCTTCTAAATGACGGTTCACCTACATACGTTCACCTTCCTTCAGGAACAAGCACTGCAATAGATTTGTCTATCTGTTCTGCAACCTTATATCCTATTCTAAAGTGGACGGTAAACAACGATCCGCTACATAGCGATCATTTCCCCATAATAATTGAATTACTTAATAAGCCCCCTCATCATCCTACTAAAATTCCGCACTGGCTTACTGATAAAGCAGATTGGCAGTCCTATAAAAAATTAACCAAGCTTGATCCCGAAATAATCCAAAATTCCACAACTGACGAAGCAGTTGGCTATGTCACCAAAATGATATTACATGCAGCAGAACAAACCGTACCGAAATCCTCATCAAAATTACCGATTCATCCAAAAACCTGGTGGAGCGATGAATGCCTTGTGGCTAAAAAAATGCAAAGTAAAGCTTGGAATTCTTTTCGCCGGAGTCCAACTACAACCAATCTCATTCAATATAAGCGTGCTAGAGCAAGAGCGAGATATGTTAGACGCTGCAATAAAAAGGCTGCTTGGATCCGCTTCACTTCGACTATTAATCAAGCAATGCCTACACATAAAATTTGGAAAGCAATCAGAAAAATGAGTGGCAAATATAAACCGATACCCCTACCCATCATGGAATGGAGAGGGCAGAATGTAAATGATCCTGCTGGAATTGCCAATATACTAGGTGAAACCTTTGCAAAAACATCAGCAATAGAAAGTTATACACCGACCTTCAGAAGATTAAAAACAAGTTTAGAAAAACATAAGTTAAACTTCTCTTCAAAAGGAGATGAACAATATAATTTACCTTTTACCATTCACGAATTACATAGAGCTTTGTCAACATCTAGACGCAGTGCTGTAGGACCAGATAACATTCACTATTCCATGATTCAGGAACTAAGTACCGAATCATTACAGTTACTTCTTCATCTATTCAACAGACTCTTCCTGGAAGATAAATTTCCTAATCAATGGCATCACGCTACGGTCCTTGCCTTCCCTAAACCAGGTAAAGACCCTACAAATCCCACTCATTATAGACCAATCGCCTTGACCAGTTGCATTTGCAAAATTCTCGAAAAGATGGTGAACCATCGACTGATCTGGTACTTTGAAAATCTCAATCTGCTACATTCTGCACAATACGGTGTCCGACAAAACAGATCTACACTAGATATACTAGTCAGACTAGAGAATTCCATCCGTAATGCATTCCTCAGATCGGAACACCATGTGTTAGTCTGCTTTGACATCAGTAAGGCCTATGATTCCACGTGGAAGTATGGAATACTCCGTGAATTACATCGTCATGGACTTCGGGGTCACCTCCCGATTTTCATACAGAATTTCCTATGCAAGCGTACATTCCAGGTTCGATTCAAAACCTCACTGTCCCAAGTATTTTCCCAAGAAGAAGGAGTTCCTCAAGGCTCTGTACTCAGTGCTTCACTTTTTATAATTGCAATAAACTCCATTGCCGGACAAATTCCAGACACTGTTGATAAAGCACTGTTTGTAGACGATCTTAGTATTTGGTGTCATGCTAAAAATATGAATACTATTGAGAGACAGTTGCAAGTGGCAATAAATAAGATCAGTTCATGGGCTCAGACTAATGGATTTCAACTTTGTCCAGAAAAAACGTTTTGCATCCATTTTTGCCGCCAACGCAAACTCCATCCCAATCCGGAGCTACAACTGAATCGCCAACAAATAACAGTTCATCCCAGCATACGTTTCTTAGGAATCACTTTAGACCATAAACTCACTTTCGTTGAGCACATCAAAAGACTAAGAACATCATGTCAACAAAAACTAAATATCATCCGGGTTCTCTCTGCAACCAAATGGGGAGCTGATCGCCTTACTTTATTACGGTTATATAGAGCATTAATAAGATCGAAACTTGACTACGGAGCACCAGTCTATAGTTCAGCAAGACCTAGTGCCCTTCGCTGGCTTGACCCTATCCATCATAGTGGAATACGCGTTGCTTTAGGGGCATATCACACGTCACCAATACATAGCTTATATGCTGAAGCACACGAACCACCTCTCTCAATCAGGCGACAACAACTGATACTACGTTATGCCTATAAAATTAGATCTATGCCAGAACACCCGAACTGGCCTATACTTTTCACATCACAGCACAGTAGGTTATACCAAAACCGCCCTAATGCTAATCGTCCTTTGGGTATGAGAATAGAACACCTCTTAGAAGAACTAAATCTAACCTTAGACAATGTGGCACATAGCCTCCCATCCTCTCTTGCTCCTTGGAATATCATTCCACCCTCATGTGACTTACATCTGCATGAATGGAATAAATCTACTTTGCATAGAGAAAACTTCTCGCAACTATACCATGCAGTAGTAGACCAGTTTCCCAGCTTTTCCATAGTACATACGGATGGATCAAAGAATGATGTCCACGTTGGAATCGCCGCAGTTTTTCCAAACATCACATTAGCTTATCAGTTATCACCTGAGTTCGGTATATTTTCCGCCGAACTAATAGCAATTCAGGTTGCACTGAACCATATCGAGTCCTCTGATATTAACAACAGTATAATTTTCACAGATTCTTTAAGTGCACTCCAAGCACTAAAAAACACCATGAACATCACCCACCCAGTCGTGAAAAGAATAGTCAGCTCTTTACATAACTTATCAGAACTTGGAAAAAACATACATTTCTGCTGGGTCCCAGGACATATTGGAATTCCTGGAAACGAACTAGCGGACAATGCTGCCAAATCAGCTCACCTACCACCCGAGAAAAAATGGAAAGTGCCTCATCAAGACTATCGACCAATAATCCAGGAAAAATGCATGTGCCAATGGCAGTTATCATGGGAAAATCAACCTAATAATAAACTTCGAAGTATCAAGCCAAACCTCGAGCGATGGCCTTCCAGCTTTAATTCAATCCGACATCAAGAGGTAATATTGGCTCGACTGCGAATAGGGCACACAAATATCACTCATGGTTATCTTTTAAGAGGAGAAATACCCCCTCAATGTCATCACTGTAATACACTGCTCTCAGTGAAACACATTCTGGTCGAATGCACAAAATATACAAGAGAACGCCAGATTCTTTGCACTTCAGCCACGACAAAAGATCTTACACTTACCTCACTTTTAAACAATGAAACAAATGTCTCAAGCATATATAACTTTCTGAAGATGATTAAAGTATATCACCTCCTTTAGTTAGGGAAAAAAATTATTTTCTGATTTCTTTTTCCATTTTCTGTAAGTGAAAAGAAATAGCATGCATAATTATCATATGTATGGCGCACTATGGTCATAGTTGCTGATGCGCCCAATAAATCCCGAAACAAACAAACAAACAAACCCCTCTACGTATGCAATTTCCTTAAGAATCGGACCTTCCAAGTTCGAATGAACAATACACTTTCCAATATATTTTATCAAGAAGAAGGGGTCCCTCAAGGATCTGTACTTAGTGCCACACTTTTTGCAATCCACTTCAGCACAATACTAGAACAAATTCCAAACAATATCTTCACAACTGTTTATGCTGATGATTTCAGCATTTCTTATCAAGCGCAGCATATGAGGACAATAGAGCGGCAATTGCAAGTAGCCATTAACAGAGTCATAAAATGGACAGAAAGAAATGGATATAGAATATCGGTACAAAAGACTGCATGTATACATTTCTGCAGAAAAAGGAATCTCCATCCAGACCCAGAACTCAGGCTGAAAGAACAGATCATCCCAGTTGAAAATAGTGTCCGTTTCTTAGGATTAGTTTTTGACAAAAAACTGACTTTCCTAGAGCATATCAGTCACATAAGAGTCCACTGTTTGAAGAAAATGAACATCTTGAAGGTCCTATCCGCTATATCCTGGGGAGCAGACAGGACAATCCTACTACGTTTATATCGCCTTCTCATTCGGTCTAAGCTAGACTATGGTGCCCCAGTCTATGATTCGGCAAGACCTAGTGCCCTGAGATGGCTCGATCCGGTACATCACTGCGCACTCCGTTTAGCCCTTGGAGCTTTCCGCACCTCACCCGTGCAGAGCCTGTACGCCGAAGCTCAAGAACCTCCTCTGCAAATCAGAAGACAAAATCAATTACTCTCTTATGCAGCTAAAATAAAATCCTTACCAGATCACCCTCTACACAAAACTCTTTTTACTTCTGAATGGGAACAACATTATCAGCAACAACAAAGAATCAATAAACCTGCGAATGTAAGATTAAAAAACCTTCTTCTCAGTAGAGAGCTTAACCTAGATAACATAATTCCGCTGACGAAGCAGTCTACCCCACCATGGATAATCAGACAACCTTTATGCGACTTCTCCTTCCACTTCTGGGACAAACAAACCCTTTCCCATATAAACCATCAACAGCTGCACGCTGCTTATAAGGCACAATTTTCAGATCATTGCTTTTTATATACAGATGGATCCAAAACTGATTCTCATGTGGGAGCGGCAGTTTACTTTTCTGACATCACATTGGCCCAAAAACTCCCAAAAGACTGTAGCATTTATACTGCAGAACTGCAAGCCATTATGTTAGCACTAAACGAAATCGACCATTCAAGTTTTCAAAACAGCATAATTTTTACTGACTCTCGTAGTTCCATGATGGCAATACAAAATATCAGTTCTAACAAACATCCACTACAACAGCAGATTCAATACAGAATATCCAAACTCCTTGAACAACATCGTAACATTAGATTTTGCTGGATCCCAAGCCATGTCGGAATACATGGTAACGAACAAGCAGACAGAGCTGCTAAAGAAGCCAACAACAATATTTCCGCATCAGAATATATCTCTTTCTCAGACTACAAACGCGTTATTGATCACAGTGGGATACATCACTGGCAGCAGCAATGGCAAGTACTTACCACTAACAAATTGCATCAGATTAAAAGATTACTCCAACCATGGAAATCCAGCATTCAGAAAAATAGACGCGATGAAGTGATACTTGCTAGGTTAAGGATAGGACACACATATTTCAGTCACTCTTATCTTTTGCGAGGAGAAGATCCACCCCTATGTCCTATCTGTCACACACAACAAACAGTAGAACATGTACTGATTACTTGTCCAGCCTTTGCAGATGATCGCCGAAACTCCTTCAAAGAGCTAAACAAACATCACTCCCTCACTCTCAAAACCATACTGGAAGATAGAAAAAATATAGCAGATGTTTTTCAGTTCCTCAAGAAAATAAATTACTATAATCAAATATAAAACTAAATATTACCTATTACTCTTGGAAATTATTAGCAGCAATATACCAATTAGAACAAAACCGATATATTAAATCTTACAGGCGCATTTTAGCCACAGTAGCTCTTGCGCCAAGAATTCTTAAATCAAATCAAATCAAATCAACCAATTACTCTTGAAAACCTGATTGGTGATAAGGCAAATATTTCTGAATTTTTTGACTTTCTCAGGCAAACTGGGCTTTTCAATTATTTCTGATTTTCTTTTGATTTAGGGAAAACTCATGTCTTACATAATAAGTGAATAGGCACATTATAGCCTTAGCAGCTGATGTGCCATTAAACCTCCAGAGCAACAACTCCCAGACTAGCATCACTGGGATCCAACGCCCACAGCCCAGGTTCCAGGCTTACATCAATGGAATCCGGCGTGTTTGCCGTGCGCTGCGACCCGTGGAAATTCGGAAAGGGGGATCCTGGTGGTTGAGGGGCCCAGCTTCAATACACCACTTTGGCCCCTGCTTCGACAAGACGGGTGGTCCTGGAAGGCCCGGCTAGGATCAATCGGCTAGTAGGCTCGCCTGCGAGGGTCAACCGTGTCAATGCCACGCCCCTACCCTCATGGTCCGAGGGACAGGATTCAGGCTGGCGGCGGTGCGGGTATAGTGTCTGGGTAGCCCTGGCGTCCCACTCCCGAGCGCATTTATTGCATGCCGGGTAGTGGGCGTCCCTTTGGGCTCCGTGGTGGGTGGGGAGCCCGGGCACTGAACAATTTAAATAACTTCATGAATCCTGATAAACGTATTCCTTCAGGGGCCCCAACCCGGTCCCTATCTGAAAATAATGGCGGAGAGGCAGATAGCATTATTGCTACAAAGAGGCAGCGAACCGAACTACCATCAGGGCCTGTCCCAAGGTTCTTAATAATGCATTCCACCAATGAAACACCGATTGGTAAAATGTCGCCCTTTTTTATACAAAAAGGGTTGGATGGGTTAGCAGGTACACCCAAGTCAGTTAAGAGGCTCCGTTCTGGGGACCTCTTGATTGAAACAAAAAATGACGGGCAGTCTGAACATCTACTCCGAGTAACATCAATCGGAGGTATACCCATAACAGTGACACCACACAGAACACTAAATTCATCGAGAGGTGTCATTTCGGAGTGGGACCTTCTCGACGTCACCGAGGAGGAAATCTGCTCCGAATTAAAACCACAGGGAGTTACTGCCGTCAAGAGAATCACTGCGCGAAGGGATGGGAAAACTGTTAAAACCAGGAGTGTTATCCTGACTTTTAACTCTCCCAAACCTCCTGATGAGATTAAAGCTGGATACATCAACTGTCCAGTACGTCCATACATTCCGAACCCATTACGGTGTTTTAAATGTCAGAAGTATGGACATTCTCAAATGGCCTGCCGTGGAGTCCTTGCATGCGCCCGGTGCGGTGCAAAGGACCACGAAACAACAGCATGTTCAGCCACTAAACCCACCTGCATTAACTGTGAGGGAGAACATCCAGCCTATTCAAGAGCATGCCACAGGTGGAAAGAAGAAAAAGAGATTCAACGGCTGAAGGCAGAGCTAAACATATCGTACCAGGAGGCAAGAAAAGCAGTGAAACCTCTTAACATCAAAAAACCTACCTACGCCCAGAAGGTAGCAGGGAGATGTTCGATTGGGACTCAGACGGACATGTCTGTCCCTCCAAAAGAATCATTTACTCCCATTGCACGTTATCTTTTAAGCTCCCAAAAACCTGCACAGAAGGACCAATCAGCTGCCACTCCTATATCGATACCTCCTAATGCTCCACAAGTAACAAAAGCAAAAGAAAAGAATAAGAAAGGGGAAGTAACACCTAGTACCCAGGAAAACATGGATGTCGAGCAGAAGGTGGTACATGATGAGTCAGTTTTGGAACTCTTCGCTGAGGAAGAAATGGACACAGGACAGCGTCCATACTTCCCCAAGAAAGAGAAATCCAAGACTGACAAAATTAAGCCCTCAGCACCTCGGAAGCCGCCTGATGGACCCACCAAGTCCAAATAATGGCTAAATTCCTACAGTGGAATTGTCGTGGATTCCGGCAAAATACTGACGACATCAAGGCACTCCTGCAAAAGCACAAACCAGTTTGCTTTTGCATACAGGAGACTTATTTAAAAGCAAATGATGACCCCACCATGCATAACATTACCATCATTCGTAAGGATAGAATTGTGGATGGTCCTGCCCACGGAGGAGTCGCAATCCTCATCGGCAACCAGATCCCATTTCAGCCTTTGCAGCTTACAACTAGCATTGAAGCTGTAGCAATTCGCCTTACAGTGGGGTTCTTATTAACTGTCTGCTCTGTTTATTTGCCACCTGGGACTGACATCCCCCAGAAAGACCTTGATGATCTTATCTTGCAATTGCCTTCCCCTTGTTTAATTCTTGGGGATTTCAATGGACATAACACTCTGTGGGGTAGTGCTGACATCAATGGAAGGGGACGAGTCATAGAGCATATGCTCACTGACAATGATCTCTCCCTCCTAAATGTGGGAACAAACACCTTCTTGCACATGCCTACCCGAACTTTCTCTGCCATTGATCTTTCTATCTGCACCCCTTCTCTCCTTCCTTCACTTGCTTGGGAGGTAGAGGAGAACCCATATGGAAGCGATCACTTCCCCGTGATAATCACCCTAACTAGTGGTAGACCGTGTCTTCCATTTAGTTTACCGCGGTGGAAGATTGATCAGGCTGACTGGAATGCCTTCCAACATCTGGCAAATCTTGACATCGCTACAGTCAGTCAGGTGCCAATCAATGATGCAGTCGTGTACGTCACAGAAACAATTGTCCAAGCAGCTGCAATTGCAATCCCAAAATCATCTAGCCGGTTCCCACTCTATCCGAAACCTTGGTGGAATTCCGAATTCACAGCAGCAAAAAAAGCACAAAACAAAGCCTGGGGGATATTCCGCCGATATCCCACAACTGAAAATTTAATAACATTTAAACGTGCACGTGCGAAAGCACGTTATGTACGACGTCAGAGCCAAAGGAAATCTTGGATTCGTTTTACATCTTCCATAACTCAGGCTGCTAGCTCAAAAGTAGTCTGGGATAAGATCCGGAAAATGAAGGGAAAATATCCACCATGCCCTTCTGTGATCCTCGAGTATAATGGATGTCCAATTGCAGATCGAACTGCAGTAGCAAATACTCTAGGGGAAACATTTGCAAAAATATCTGCAATAACATCTTTTCCCGCAGAGTTTTTGGCCCTGAAAGAGAAAAATGAGAAAAACCCCCTGAACTTCTATTCAAAAGGGCTTGAATCCTATAACAAGCCCTTTTCACAGGAGGAGTTAAATGCTGCACTCTTTCTCACGCACGCAAGTGCTGTGGGGCCCGATGACATCCACTACGAAATGGTGAAACACCTCACACCACAATGTAAGGATCACCTTTTAATTCTGTTTAACAGAATTTTTCTTAATAAACAATTTCCGGACTCCTGGCGGAAAGCAATCGTTCTTGCCTTCCCAAAACCAGGAAAGGATCCTAGCAATCCAAGTAATTATCGTCCTATCGCTCTGACAAGCTGTTTGTGCAAAGTCCTGGAAAGAATGGTTAATGCACGCCTCGTATGGTATTTAGAAACAAATGGTCTGCTTTCCAGGACACAGTGCGGCTTCCGAAGAAATAGATCCACTCTGGATCATTTAATCCGATTGGAAACGTCCATTCGTGATGCTTTTATTAAATCCGAGCATTTGGTAGCAGTTTTCTTTGATATTGAAAAAGCGTACGACACAGCCTGGCGATTTGGAATTTTAAAAGACCTCTATAACTTTGGTCTTAGAGGTAACCTTCCTGTTTTTATTAAAAACTTTCTTTCGAATCGCCAGTTTCAAGTCCGTTTAGGATCCATCCTCTCTCGAGTTTTCTCTCAGGAAGAGGGAGTCCCACAAGGATCCGTTCTAAGTGTTACGCTTTTCGCAATCAAAATAAACTCTATCACAGAACAACTTCCACCCACTGTAAACAATGCCCTCTATGTAGACGACTTTGCCATATTTTGCAATTCATGCAATATGAGGGTCATTGAAAGGCAACTGCAGAAAACCATTGACCATCTTACAGCTTGGTCTTTGGCTAATGGGTTCAGATTTTCATCACAGAAGACTGTTTGTGTGCATTTCTGTCGCAAACGTAATCTTCATCCTGACCCAGAATTAAGGCTTGGGCAAAATAACATTCCAGTTGTAGCAGAATTCAAATTCCTGGCACTTATTTTCGACAAGAAGCTGACATTTTTAAAACACATTCGCCAGCTTAGGACAAGGTGTGTAAAAGGGCTTAACATCCTTCGTGCCCTTTCGTCAACCTCATGGGGCGCAGATCGTACTACCCTTCTTCGTCTCTACCGGGCACTTGTCCGTTCCAAACTCGACTATGGGTCTCAGGTTTACGGTTCTTCTAGAGATAGTGCACTTCGGTGGTTAGATCCAATCCACCATCAAGCCATCCGGACAGCCACTGGAGCATTTCGCACATCTCCTGTCCAAAGCCTTTACGTTGAAGCAAATGAACCATCTCTGTCTCTTCGACGTAAGCAGTTGTCCTTACAGTACGCTTTCAAATTGAAGTCCCTGCCCGATCATCCCACGTGGCCATCCGTTTTTGAGCCGCGCTGGGAAAACCTCTACAACTCCCGTCGGACTGCCAACAAACCTTTTGGTATTCGCATTCAAGGGCTGCTGAATGAGCTGAACTTGACGGTAGACAATGTTGCCCAATCACCAAGGCAATTCTTTCCACCCTGGCATGCTTATTCTCCACCTTGTGACTTCTCCCTTAAGATCTGGGAGAAGGCTTCTACACCGCCATCTGTCTACCAGCAACTCTTTGCATCACATAGACAGCAGTATTCTGACTTTCTGCCAGTCTATACAGACGGCTCAAAGTTAGAAAGCTATGTGGGATATGCTGTCGTGTTCCCTAACAAAACTTTATCCAATCAGATCCCACAAGAAACTAGCATTTATACTGCAGAGTTGCGTGGAATAGAAACAGCCCTATATCACATTAAAAATAGCGACTACCAAAGGTATATGATTTATTGTGATTCCTTGAGCGTGTTACAGGCTCTAGTGTCGGTGAGGTTTAATCCTCATCCGATCCTGTCCAGGAGGCCCCGAGTGCCAAGCGAGTGATCATAGCGATATTTCCAAAGTGATTTGAAAGCGTATTTTCTCTAAGCGACAGATTGTAGAGATTGTTAAAACCCTCTTTATTTATAAAATTATTTAATTTTGGCTTTTTCTAAATAAAGAACTAAGCTTCATATCAAGGAAGGAAAGACCCTTTCTTTTATAATTATATATATATAACCAATTTCTCTAACACACTAACCACTAATCTCTTATCGCTTGGTCACTGGTGGCACCGCTCCTGCCTCCACGTGGCGGGGCTGGTAGTCTGAGTATTAATCTAATACTCAGGGCGAAAAGGAGCAAATATGGATCCATTAATATCACCAACTGTAGAGCCTACGTGCTCGCATGAACTTGAGTCATCTCAAGCAAAAAGAATCAAAAAAGATGATTCTTCACATGACATACCTGCTTTTCTAATTATACTCTCTTTATCAACGAAACCTCTTAGTAGCTTATCGCCATTTCTTGTGCAGAAAAGCATAGAGGCCGTAGCAGGTACTCCCAAAATTGTTAAACGCCTTCGCTCAGGAGATCTTCTTATAGAGACTTCCCATCCCAGTCATTCTAGACAACTCCTGAAGCAAACGACCTTCGGAGGCCTTCCCATTTCGGTAACCCCGCACAGAAGTTTAAACACCTCAAAGGGAGTCATCTCGGAATGGGACCTCCTTAATGTTTCTGAGGAAGAAATCGCCGAAGAACTGAAAGCACAACGTGTTGTGGGCCCCGGGTGCCAAGCGTATTTCGAGGCCAAGCGATATTCTGGTGATATATAGAGCGCTCTTCCTGTTGGACCAGATGGCATCCATTATGACATGATTAAACATCTTTCACCAAAATCTATGGATTGTCTGCTCCTTCTGTATAACAGAATCTTTACTGAAGGGCAGTTTCCGGATTCCTGGAGAAAGGCAATCGTTCTTGCCTTCCCTAAGCCAGGAAAGGATCCAAAAGTCACCACCAACTATCGTCCTATTGCTCTGACTAGCTGTCTGTGCAAAATCCTGGAGAGAATGGTTAATTCTCGTTTAATATGGTACTTAGAATCAAATGACCTTCTCTCCAACATACAGTGCGGCTTCCGAAGGAACCGGTCCACTTTGGACCATCTTATTAGATTGGAAGCATCCATCCGGGATGCTTTCCTAAAACGTGAACACTTGGTGTCGGTGTTCTTTGACATGGAGAAAGCGTATGACACAACTTGGAGATTTGGCATCTTAAAAGATCTGCATAGCCTTGGCCTTAGGGGGCAACTCCCCATTTTTATTAAAAACTTTTTAGCCAATCGATCTTTCCAATTTCGTGTGGGATCCTCACTCTCTCGTTCCTTCAGCCAAGAGGAGGGAGTACCACAAGGATCAGTATTAAGTGTCACGCTTTTTGCCATCAAAGTGAATTCCATCACAGAACAACTTCCTCCAACTGTAAACTGTGCCCTCTATGTTGATGACTTTAGCATATTTTGTCAGTCATGCAACATGAGGGTTATTGAAAGACAACTGCAGAAAGCTATTGATCGCCTCAACTCCTGGGCTCTTGCTAATGGCTTCAGGTTCTCGCCGGAGAAGACCGTTTGCGTACACTTTTGTCGTAAGCGTAATCTTCATCCTGAGCCTGAATTAAAGCTCGGACAAAATGTAATTCCAATAGCAGCGGACACAAAATTCTTGGGACTCGTATTCGATAAAAAGCTGACCTTTCTGGATCACACCCGTCAACTCCGCACAAAGTGCACAAGAGGGCTAAATATTCTGCGCTCTCTTTCCTCAACATCTTGGGGTGCGGATCGATGCACCCTACTACGCATCTATCGTGCACTTGTACGATCCAGACTGGATTACGGGTCCCTGGTATACAATTCGGCCAGAGACAGTGTACTTCGTTGGCTCGATCCTGTCCATCATCTGGCTCTCCGTACCGCTATTGGAGCATATCGCACATCTCCTGTCCAGAGCTTATACGTCGAAGCAAACGAACCGCCATTATTGCTTCGACGTAAGCAGTTGTCTCTAAACTACGCTCTAAAACTGAAATCCCTGCCAGACCACCCTACGTGGCTAACCGTTTTTGAGCCACGATGGGAAAATTTGTACAACACCCGTAAGACTGCCAATCGTCCTTTTGGTATTCGTGTCCAAGAGCTACTCAAAGAACTTAATATAAAGGTAGACAAGGTTGCGCAAACACCAAAGCAACCCCTTCCACCCTGGCATGCTCATGTCCCGGCATGTGACTTGTCCCTTCGAAATTGGGGAAAGTCGGACACTCCA
Source organism: Mastigoproctus giganteus (assembly GCF_048544385.1). Taxonomy (NCBI): domain Eukaryota; kingdom Metazoa; phylum Arthropoda; class Arachnida; order Uropygi; family Thelyphonidae; genus Mastigoproctus; species Mastigoproctus giganteus. The sequence goes on from NC_143581.1 coordinate 236,097,683, forward strand.
TCGTCTGTCTACCTGCAGCTTTTTTCAGCACACCGAGCTGAACATTCTGACTTCGCGCCAGTCTACACAGACGGGTCGAAGTCAGAATCATATGTGGGATCTGCTGCTGTCTTTACAGACAGCACTACATCGGAGCAGATTCCCTCTGAATGCAGCATATTTACTGCAGAGCTGCACGCTATAGAGTTAGCCTTGGATCACATTAGTGAATGCCAATACCAACGGTTCATTTTGTATACCGACGCTCTCAGCGTGTTACAGGCTTTAATATCTGTGAGATATAATTCTCATCCAGTTCTGTCTAGCATTCAGCAGAAGATTCACGTTCTCCATGAACGTGAATATGATATCCGCTTCTGCTGGATTCCTAGCCACATTGGGATTAGGGGAAATGATTTGGCTGACGCCGCAGCCAAATCAGCAATTCCCAATAATGACCACTGCCTGTTAGTCCCCTATACAGACTACAGGCAAATAATACATCAAAAGATACATTCCCAATGGCAGGATTCGTGGAATAGACAGACTGCGAATAAGTTATATCATATAAAACCTGTAATTGAACCGTGGCAGTCTAGTCTGCGCAGGAATCGTAAGGAGGAAGTTGTTCTTGCCCGGACCCGCATAGGACACAGTCATTTAACTCATTCGTTTTTGCTGAGGGCTGATGACCCTCCTATGTGTGTGTCCTGTGGCACAATCCTAACGATTAGACACCTTTTAATTGACTGTCCAGATTTTAGCAGCACCCGTTTTACCGCTTTTAGTCATCTGACTGAGCCTTATACACTCAGTCAGATTTTATCCGACAATGACAACGTGTCTGCTGTTTTTAGCTATTTTAAATTAATAAAAGTTTTTAATTGTATTTAAAATTTGTTATTGTTATCTCTTTATTGATTTAATTTTTATATATTTGTTATTATTTATCTGGACATGGTGACCTAACTAATTAGGTCACCGAGAATTTAAACTTTTAAATATTGCATAGTCTTGGCGCATTATGGCCACAGCTGCCAATGCGCCAATAAAAAACCAAAAACAAACAAACAAACAAACATAGAGCGCTCTTCTAAAGTGATTGAAGTTATTTCCTTTTAAGTTCCTACGTTTCTACCAAAAGCCTTTCTTTTATAACTAGTTCTATACTTGAAAACCACAAGTTAGAACACAGAAAGGAAACACACCTTTCTTTTTCCTATATTTCTTGTTCTATTAACCAACTAACACTTCAACCGCTTGGCCTCCGAGCGGCACTGCTCCTGCCTCCCCGTGGCGGGGCCGGTAATCTGGGGGAAAAGTTATCCCCCAGGGCTAAAAGGAGCAACGATGGATAAAAATGAATATCCACCTCTAGAGCCTTCAAACTCAAGGCTAGACAAACCTAATGATGAAGACGTGAACCAAGCAAAAAGGCTCCGAAGAGAAGTTCAGTGCAATGAAATGCCAAACTTTCTGGTGATACACTCTCTCTCCAACCAACCTGTAGGCCCCGAGTGCCAAGCGAGTGATCATAGCGATATTTCCAAAGTGATTTGAAAGCGTATTTTCTCTAAGCGACAGATTGTAGAGATTGTTAAAACCCTCTTTATTTATAAAATTATTTAATTTTGGCTTTTTCTAAATAAAGAACTAAGCTTCATATCAAGGAAGGAAAGACCCTTTCTTTTATATTTATATATATATAACCAATTTCTCTAACACACTAACCACTAATCTCTTATCGCTTGGTCACTGGTGGCACCGCTCCTGCCTCCACGTGGCGGGGCTGGTAGTCTGAGTATTAATCTAATACTCAGGGCGAAAAGGAGCAAATATGGATCCATTAATATCACCAACTGTAGAGCCTACGTGCTCGCATGAACTTGAGTCATCTCAAGCAAAAAGAATCAAAAAAGATGATTCTTCACATGACATACCTGCTTTTCTAATTATACACTCTTTATCAACGAAACCTCTTAGTAGCTTATCGCCATTTCTTGTGCAGAAAAGCATAGAGGCCGTAGCAGGTACTCCCAAAATTGTCAAACGCCTTCGCTCAGGAGATCTTCTTATAGAGACTTCCCATCCCAGTCATTCTAGACAACTCCTGAAGCAAACGACCTTCGGAGGCCTTCCCATTTCAGTAACCCCGCACAGAAGTTTAAACACCTCAAAGGGAGTCATCTCGGAATGGGACCTCCTTAATGTTTCTGAGGAAGAAATCGCCGAAGAACTGAAAGCACAACGTGTTGTCGGTGCTAAGAGAATTATGACCAAACAAGATGGTGTCCTTACACCCACAAGAAATGTTATCCTTACCTTCAGCAGTCCGAATCTCCCAGAATCAGTAAAAGCTGGCTACCTTTCCTGTAAGATCCGACCCTATATACCAAATCCACTTAGATGCTTTAAATGCCAGAAGTATGGTCATTCTCAAACAGCATGCCAAGGTAAGACAATCTGTCCCCTGTGTGGCTCATCAGACCATTCCCAAACTGAATGTACAGCAGCAACGCCAAAGTGTCCCAATTGCCAGGGTACTCACCCCGCATATTCTAGAACTTGCGAATTATGGAAAACGGGAAAGAAAATAATGAAGTACAAGGTAGAGAAAAATGTATCTTACCAAGAGGCACGTAAACAGATATTAAATGTGATGCCTGCCAAAACATATTCCAATGCAGTCAAAAACACTAAAGAATTTGCTACACAGACTTATATTACTATTCCTCCTAAATTATCTCTTATTCAATGGGCTAGATCCATCCTTGCAGATGGTGAGACACTAACAGCAACAAAGACAAAGAGTCCATCAAATTCTACTAATACAAAGCCATCCAAGCCACAACAAGACGTTCCAAACACATGCACATTATTAAAGGAGAAAGATGTTCAACGTACACAAAATAAACCAACTGAACGAACCATGGAAATCGATGAGAAATTAGACAATGATGATGCTGTTCTCATGCTTCATGCCGATGATGAGATGGATATTACTCGCCCAGTCTTTTCAAAACGAGAGAAATATAAACAGGATCGAGGGAAAAACAAACGATCAGACCAATCCATCTAACCTAAACCCAAGTAATGCAGAAAATTATCCAATGGAATTGTAGAGGACTAAGAAGCAATCTTGATGAACTAAAATACCTAATGCACCAGCATGATCCTGCATGTATTTGTCTACAGGAAACTTATTTATCATCAAATTATAGCCCACACTTCTCACGGTATACACTATATAGACCCCTCAACGTGGGCACCTGTACGTGGTGAGGGGACCTCCCAGTGATGCTGCTGGGTTTCCAGATTAGCATCACTGGGATCTAACGCCCATACCTTGGTTCCAGGGTTACATCTTTGGAATCCGGCGTGTGCAGCCGTGCGCCGCGACCCGTGGAAGCGGAAAGGGGGATCCTGGTGGTTGAGGGGCCCAGCCTTAATACACCACTTTGGCCCCTGCTTCGACAAGACGGGCGGTCCCGGACCGGCTCGACTGGGATCAATCGGCGGGTGGTTCTATACTGCTAGGGTCAACTGCGTTCCAATAAGTCTCCCTCCCTTTGGTCCTGGGACGGGATAAAGACTTATTGGTAACGTGGGTATGGTGTTCTAAGCGAACTCGGCGTCCCATTCGTGTACGCAGTACCTGCTAGTTCACGGGTGGGCGCCCCCTCGTAGGGCTCCGTGGTGGGTGAGGTACTTAGGCATCAGACATTTTTTCTTTACTCTCATGAGTAATTTAAATCCTTCTTCTGGGGCCCCAACAAGGCCCCTACCTAATCGATCGTTAGATGAGAGTGAAAGTAATTCAGCTAAAAGAGCCAGAACTGAGGAGAAAACAACATCTGTGACACCTCTTTTCCTCATTCTCCATTCCACCGGAGAGCAGTCACTTGGGAAAATGTCACCCTTCTTCATCCAGAAAGGATTAGAAGGGATGGCAGGTTCACCCAAATCCGTAAAACGGCTGCGTTCTGGAGATATTCTAATAGAAGCATCAAATGTAAATCAAGCTGAAAAGTTTTTGAAAGCCACATCTATAGGGGGAATACCCATCATCACAACCCCTCACAAAACTTTGAACTCTTCAAGAGGTGTGATATCAGAGTGGGATCTTCTTCACGTTTCTGAAGAAGAGATCTGCTCTGAATTAAAAGAACAAGGAGTAACAGCTGTCAAGCGAATATCCATGCGTAAGGATGGGAATCTTGTCCCTACCCGAGTTCTCATCCTAACATTCAACACCCCAAGGCCTCCAAGTTCCATCAAGGCAGGGTACTTAAACTGCCCAGTGAGGATTTACGTTCCAAACCCACTGAGGTGTTCTAAATGTCAAAAGTACGGCCACTCACAAACAGCTTGTCGTGGTAACCCTGCCTGTGCTCGATGTGGTGCTAAAGATCACGAGAGCAAGGAATGTATAGCTCCTAAGCCTAACTGTATTAACTGCCAAGGAGAGCACCCTGCATACTCTCGAGCATGCCAGCGGTGGAAGGACGAAAAGGAGATACAAAAGTTAAAAACGGAGCTAAACATCTCCTACCCAGAGGCCAGAAAACGCATACAACCAATAAATAGCGGAAAGCCTTCATATGCTCAGAAGGTTTCTGCGAAGTGCACTATCGGTACACAAACAGATATGACTATACCACCAAGAGAGTCATTCACGCCGATTGCACGCTATTTATTGAGTTCACAAAAGCCCACCACAAAAACACAATCAGCTGCTACTCCAATATCCGTACCTCCTAGTGCTCCACCACTAACAAAACCAAGTGGTAAAAAAGAGCAACCAAAATTAACAGAATCAATGGATGTAGTGGACAAGGAGGTACCGGACGATTCAGTCTTGCAACTCTTCGTGGAGGAAGAAATGGACACCGGACAGCGTCCATTCTTCCCCAAAAAAGATAAAGCCAAGACTGATAAAATTAAGCCCTCAGCACCTCGGAAGCCGCCTGATGGACCCACCAAGCCAAAATAATGGCTAAATTCCTACAATGGAATTGTCGTGGATTCCGGCGAAATACAGATGACATCAAGGCCCTCCTGCAAAAGCATGAGCCAGTTTGCTTTTGCTTGCAGGAGACATATCTAAAGGCAAATGATGATCCCACCATGCATAACATCACAATCTTTCGTAAGGATAGAATTGCGGATGGTCCTGCTCATGGAGGAGTGGCTATCCTTGTGAGTAATCAGACCCCAGTTCAGCCTTTGCTAATTACAACCAGCATAGAGGCTGTTGCAATTCGCCTTACAGTGGGATTTTTATTAACGGTCTGCTCTATTTATTTGCCACCTGGGACTGACATCTCCCAGGAAGACCTTGATGATCTTCTAACGCAGTTGCCAGCCCCTTTCTTACTTCTTGGGGATTTTAATGGACATAACACCCTGTGGGGTAGTGCTAACATCAATGGAAGGGGACGGGTCATAGAGCGTATGCTCAATGACAATGCCCTTTCCCTTCTAAATACTGGAACAAACACCTTCTTCTATATGCCTACCCGTACTTTTTCTGCCATTGATCTCTCTATCTGCTCCCCTTCTCTACTCCCATCACTCACTTGGGAAGTGGAGGAGAATCCATACGGAAGTGATCACTTCCCTGTGATAACCTTGTTACACAGTGGGAGACCATGTCTTCCTTTTAGGTTACCACGGTGGAAGTTTGATCAGGCTGACTGGAATGCCTTCCAACATCAGGCAAATTTTGAACTCAGTACAGTCAGTCAGGAGCCTATCAATGACGCAGTAACGTACATCACAGAAATCATTGTCCAAGCAGCTGCGAATGCTGTTCCAAAAACATCTGGCCGGTTTCCACCATTTCCCAAACCTTGGTGGAATTCACAATGCACAGCAGCAAAAAAGGCTCAAAACAAAGCGTGGGGGATATTCCGTCGATATCCTACCACTTGTAATCTAATAGCCTTCAAGCGTGCACGAGCCAAAGCACGCTACATTCGCCGTCAGAGTCAAAAGGAATCATGGATCCGTTTTACATCATCTATTAACCAGGCTACCAATTCTAAGGTAGTGTGGGATAAAATCCGGAAAATGAAGGGAAAATATACATCCCACCCTTCTTCAATCCTAGATTATAATGGATGCGCTATTGCAGATCCAACTGCAATAGCCAATGCTCTTGGGGAAACATTCTCTAACATCTCCGCAACATCTTCGTATTCCCCAGAGTTCCTGGTCCTGAAACATAAAATCGAAAAGCAGGCACTTAATTTCAAGTCCAAGGGCCTCTATCCCTACAACGGGGCATTCACTATGCAGGAACTGAAGAGAGCCCTCACTTTTTCTAATGCAAGTGCTGTTGGACCAGATGGCATCCATTATGAAATGATTAAACGGCTTTCACCAAAATCTATGGATTATCTGCTCCTTCTTTATAACAGAATCTTTATTGAAGGGCAGTTTCCGGACTCCTGGCGGAAGGCAATCGTCCTTGCTTTTCCTAAGCCAGGAAAGGATCCAAAAGTCACCACCAATTATCGTCCTATAGCTCTGACTAGCTGTCTGTGCAAAATCCTGGAGAGAATGGTTAATTCTCGTTTAATATGGTACTTAGAAACAAATGACCTTCTCTCCAACATCCAGTGCGGCTTCCGAAGGAACCGGTCCACTTTGGACCATCTTATTAGATTGGAAACATCCATCCGGGATGCTTTCCTAAAACGCGAACACTTGGTGTCGGTGTTCTTTGACATGGAGAAAGCGTATGACACAACTTGGAGATTTGGCATCATAAAAGATCTGCATAGCCTTGGTCTTAGGGGACGACTCCCCATTTTTATTGAAAACTTTTTAGCCGATCGATCTTTCCAAGTTCGTGTGGGATCCTCACTCTCTCGTTCCTTTAGCCAAGAGGAGGGAGTACCACAGGGATCAGTTTTAAGTGTCACGCTTTTCGCCATCAAAGTAAATTCCATCACAGAACAACTTCCTCCAACCGTAAACGGTGCCCTCTATGTTGATGACTTTAGCATATTTTGTCAGTCATGCAACATGAGGGTTATTGAAAGACAACTGCAGAAAGCCATTGATCGCCTCAACTCCTGGGCACTTGAAAATGGTTTCAGGTTCTCGCCGGAGAAGACCGTTTGCGTACACTTTTGTCGTAAGCGTAATCTTCATCCTGAACCTGAATTAAGGCTCGGACAAAATGCTATTCCAGTTGCGGCGGATACAAAATTTCTGGGACTCGTATTTGATAAAAAGTTGACCTTTCTTGATCACATTCGTCAACTCCGCACCAAGTGCACAAGAGGGCTAAATATCCTCCGCTCTCTCTCCTCTACATCTTGGGGAGCTGACCGATGTACCCTCCTTCGGCTTTACCGTGCACTTGTGCGATCCAGACTAGATTACGGGTCCCTGGTATACAATTCGGCCAGAGACAGTGTACTTCGTTGGCTGGATCCTGTCCATCATCTGGCACTCCGTACCGCTATTGGAGCATATCGAACATCTCCAGTCCAGAGCTTATACGTCGAAGCAAACGAACCGCCGTTATCGCTTCGTCGTAAGCAGTTGTCTCTAAACTACGCTCTAAAACTGAAATCCCTGCCAGACCACCCTACGTGGCTATCCGTTTTTGAGCCACGATGGGAAAATTTGTATAACACACGTAAGACTGCCAACCGACCTTTTGGTATTCGTGTCCAAGAGCTGCTCAAAGAATTTAATATCAAGGTAGACAAGGTTGCCCAAACACCGAAGCAACCCCTTCCAGCCTGGCATGCTCATTTCCCGTCATGTGACTTGTCACTTAGAAATTGGGGAAAGTCGGACACTCCATCGTCTGTCTACCTGCAGCTTTATTCAGCACACCGAGCTGAATATTCTGACTTTGCGCCAGTTTACACAGACGGCTCGAAGTCGGAATCATATGTGGGATCTGCTGCTGTCTTTACAGACAGCATTACATCAGAGCAGATTCCCTCTGAATGCAGCATATTTACTGCAGAGCTGCTCGCTATAGAGTTAGCCTTGGATCACATTAGTAAATGCGAATACCAACGGTTCATTTTGTATACCGACGCTCTCAGCGTGTTACAGGCTTTAATATCTGTGAGATATAATTCTCATCCAGTTCTGTCTAGCATTCAGCAGAAGATTCACTTCCTCCGAGAACGTGAATATGATATCCGCTTCTGCTGGATTCCCAGCCACATTGGGATTAAGGGAAATGATTTGGCTGACAATGCAGCCAAATCAGCAGTTCCCAATAATAATCGCTGCCTGTCAGTCCCTTATACAGACTGCAGGCGAATAATACACGAAAAGATACACTCCCAATGGCAGGATTCGTGGAATAGACAGACTGCGAATAAATTATATCTTATAAAGCCTTTAATTGAACCGTGGCAGTCTAGTCTGCGCAGGAATCGTAAAGAGGAAGTTGTTCTCGCCCGGACCCGCATAGGACATAGTCATTTGACTCATTCGTTTTTGCTGAGGGCTGATGACCCTCCTATGTGTGAGTCCTGTGGCACAATTTTATCAATTAGACACATTTTAGTTGACTGTCCAGATTTTAGCAATATCCGTTTTACCGCTTTTAGCCATCTGACTGAGCCGTATACACTCAGTCAGATTTTATCTGACAATGACAATGTGTCTGCTATTTTTAGCTTTTTGAAAGCAATAAACGTTTTTAATCGTATTTAAAATTCATGTTATTATTATTTCGTTTATTGATTTATCATTGTAATTAGATCTGGACACGGTGGCCTAATTAATTAGGTCACTGAGATGTTAAATTTTTATATATTACCTGGTCTTGGCGCATTATAGCCTTAGATGCTAATGCGCCAATAAAACCAAACCAAACCAAACCAAACCAAACTATATAGACGTGACAGATGTTCTGATTCTCCAGCAAGAGGAGGAGTAGCAATATTAGTTCGTGCTAATGTACCATCGAAACACGTTCAGCTTTCCACTAATATAGAAGCAGTAGCCGTTCGTATTGTCCTTGGGATTAATCTCACTCTTGTCTCCACTTATATTCCACCAAACGTACCATGTTCCACTGCAGAACTTGATAATTTACTTAATCAACTACCCCAACCTATATGCTTTCTAGGTGATCTAAATGCTCATCATCCTTTGTGGGGTTCCCCGAACATGGATCGTAGAGGGAGGATGATCGAAACTCTACTTGATAACCATCACTTAACACTACTGAATACCGGTGTGCATACTTATATCCACTTGCCTACAGGTTCTAGCTCTGCTCTAGATCTGTCTATATGTTCCTCGTCCTTGTATCCTAGTGTTGATTGGAAAGTATTAACTGACCTTCACAATAGTGATCACTTTCCTATAATTTGCAAAATACAGACGGATACAAACTATACATCTAACCAAAGAATTACGTGGAATTTTCACCGAGCTAACTGGGAGAAGTTTTCGAAAACAGTGCAATTTGATAACCAATTGATTCTTACTGCATCAATTAATAACGCCAATAGACACATAGTAGAAGAATTACTTGGAGCTGCTGACAGTGCAATACCTAAAGTTAACATTACAAAACAAAGGTATAATAGTTGGTGGACAAGGGACTGCTTTCTTGCCAAAAGGAAACAAAACAAAGCTTGGAACATTTTTCGCCGAAATGCTACAATGGAGAATCTTATAAATTATAAACGGCTGAAAGCTGAAGCACGCCGAATTCGTAGGAAAGCTAAACAGGATGCGTGGATTCGATTCAGTTCTACCATCTCCAGAAACACTGACCCCAGAATAATTTGGAGAAAGATCCGTATCCTCAGTGGAAAGTATCAACAGACCAAAGTCCCAATCCTGTCCTGGAAAGGAACAGATATTTCCTCTCCAACTGATATTGCAGAGGCTTTAGCAGAAACATTTGCAGTCACTTCATCATCTCAATCTTATGAAGACTCATTTAGACGCAAAAAAATGTCCATGGAAAAATATAAAATTAACTTTGTTACAAAACAATCTCATTCTTATAACCTTCCGTTCACAATGAATGAACTTAATGAAGCTCTCCAGAATTCTAGAAATAGTTCTGCTGGACCAGATGGCATTTTCTACATAATGATTCGACACCTCAACTCAAACTCGAAATCTTCACTACTGAAATTTTACAACAGAATCTTTGAGGAGAATGTTTATCCTGATACATGGCATCAGTCAGTTGTAATAGCCATAACGAAACCTGGGAAAGATGCTTCCTCCCCCAATAGTTATCGTCCTATATCTTTGACAAGCTGTTTAGGAAAGATAATAGAAAAGATGGTTCATAAGAGACTTGTCTGGATTGTTGAAGATCAAAATGCTATATCATGCCATCAATTTGGTTTCCGCCGTAACAGGTGTACAACTGATGTCCACATCAAGGTTGAAGCTCATATTCGAAATGCTTTTCTTAAGAAACAGCATATGGTAATGATAACGTTCGATATTACCAAAGCATTCGATACAACCTGGAGATATGGAATCCTCCAAGACTTATACAAACTTGGATTGAGAGGTAACCTGCCTAGATTCATTCAGAATTTTCTTCACCTCAGGACCTTTCAAGTAAGATTCCAGAATGAGCTATCCAAAATTCACACACAGGAAGAAGGAGTCCCTCAGGGATCGATTTTAAGTGCCACACTCTTTGCATTACGTACCAGTAGCATTATAAGAGACATCCCAGCCACGGTAGAAGTTTATATGTATGCAGATGATCTTGCTATTTCCTGTCAATCATCGAATATGGCTACCATTGAAAGACAACTACAGATAGCAATAAACAAAATTGAAACTTGGACAGAAAGCAACGGCTATCAATTAACCGAGGGGAAAACAGCAGCAATACACTTCTGTAAATTACGATCGCTTCATCCGGAACCTGTATTAAAACTGAAAGGCAGAGAAATACCGATGACAGACTCCATAAGATTATTGGGTCTGAATTTAGACACCAAATTAAATTTCCGTAAACATGTGACCTATCTACGAACTACGTGCCTCCAGAAACTAAACATCCTTCGTGCAGTATCCTCAACATCTTGGGGTGCTGACAGACAGTCATTGCTGAATTTATATCGTTCTCTAATCCGGTCACGATTAGACTATGGAGCCATAGTATATGCATCAGCAAAAAACAGCATCTTACGGTCCGTGAACACCATTCAACACAGTGCCCTTCGATCAGCACTAGGCGCCTTCAGAACCTCGCCAGTTCAAAGCTTGTATATAGAAGCACACGACCCTCCGCTTTATCTTAGAAGACAACGCCTACTCTGCCAATACGCTGCCAAAATAAGAAGCTTTCCAACTCACCCTTGTTGGGTATATCTCAACCAACCTTTATGGTCAACACTATATGAATCCAAACCTAATGAACCCAGACCTGCTGGAATTCGTCTTCAAGAACTAATAAAAAAGTGGAAACTCGATCTCAATAAAATTGCGGAAAGTGCAAATATGCCTTTACCTCCATGGAATAGACATCATATAAACATTGATCTTTACTTCGCTCAGTGGCCAAAAAATACCATTCCATTATGTAATATCCGACAGTTGCATGCCAACCATACTTCGCAACACACTGGAAAACTAATAATCTATACAGATGGATCTAAAACCCAATCACATGTAGGTGCAGCAACCGTGTTCCCTTCGCATGTAATTTCAAAATCCCTTCCAGTTGAGTGCAGCATTCTATCTGCAGAACTGTATGCTATACAGCTTGCATTAAGTGAAATATGTCAACAGTCATCCCTCTCTGTTTTAATATACTCGGACTCACTAAGTGCTATTTCAGCCATACAGGGTAAACGACATTCTCGTCACCCTCTTCTACAAGAAATTGAGTTTTTAATCAACCTTTGTCAAAAGAAACACTCTGAAATAACTCTTTGCTGGATCCCAGGACACTGCGGAATAGAAGGCAATGAAAAAGCAGACATTGCAGCTAAGTCAGCATCAGAACTGCCAAACAGAACAAAGCTAGTACCACACACTGATTTTAGTCAAATCGTTATTAGAGAAAGTGAAAATGAATGGGCCCAAATATGGAAAAATGAAGTCAACAATAAACTACATGAAATAAAACCTAATCCAGAAATATGGAACTCAAGCATCAGAGAGAGTCGCAGAGAAGAAGTAATACTTGCCAGATTGAGAATTGGCCATACTCATCTTACTCATTTTCATCTATTGGCAAACAAAAATCCCCCACTCTGTTTTCAATGCCAAGTTCAACTTACAGTAAAACACATTCTTTTGGTATGCCCTCGATTCAGAAATTCCAGATTGCTTTGTTTTCAGAGTTTATGCAATAACCAGAATCAAGTTACTCTTCAACAGATCTTAGACAACTCTGCGAATATAGGTGAATTATTTAATTTTATTCGGCAAATCAGATTTGATAAACAAATCTAAAAAAAAAAAAAAAAAAAATGTTTGATTTACATTAAAAACTTGGAAAGACACATCTTGGCCATTGATGCCCTTGTGTCTTAAAACCCTTAAACAACAACAACAGCCCTTTGTCTTCAGGAAACTTACTTAACTTTGCAAATTTCTCCTTCGATAAAGAACTATTGCCTTTATCGAAGGGATCGTAACACAGCAAATGCTGCCCATGGTGGTGTAGCAATCCTGATAAATTCAAAGACCCCATCTAAACATATTCCACTTCAAACTGAAATAGAAGCCGTTGCTGTGCGTATAACGCTCCATATTGAAATAACATTAGTATCAATCTACTTACAGCCAAACCGTACCTATTGTTTAAAAGATCTTGAAGATCTCCTTATACAGATACCTCCACCTCTCTGTATGTTAGGGGACTTCAACGGGCACCACCCCTTATGGGGCGATCCTAAATTAGATAGACGAGGTCAACTCGTTGAGAGCCTAATAGAGGCAGTAAACCTCACTATACTCAATACTGGCACACACACTCACGTTCAGCTCCCAAATGGACATACCTCAGCCATAGATCTCTCCATTTGTTCTCCATTACTGGTCCCGACCATAGAGTGGTATGTTTTAAATGATCCAATGGGTAGCGATCACTTCCCAATCGTATGTAACCTATTAATAGCACAGGCCCCTCCAGCTCAACCCTTCAGAAAATGGAAATTTGTCCGAGCAAACTGGGCAAAATTCCGGTCATCAATATCTCTTGATGAGCAAAAAATCCGTCTCAAGCCTATCGATGATGTGACAGAATACATCACGTCACATCTCCTAAATGTAGCTAAAGACACAATACCACTGTCAAATCCCTCGGTTCGTAAGCATTATAATTATTGGTGGAATGAGCAATGCACAAAAGCCAAAAAAGCAAAAAATAAAGCCTGGAATTTGTTTCGGAAATATCCAACAACACCCAATCTAATTAATTAAAAGAAGTTAAAGGCAAAAGCACGCTTCATACAAAGGCAAGCCAAGAAAGAATCCTGGATCCGTTTTGCATCAAGCATTAACAAAAACACTGACACAAAAATAATATGGAAAAAAATTAGACAACTTTCTGGTAAGTTTCCTACCGTACCTTCACCAATTCTGTCCTATAATGGGCAAGATCTATCTAGTCCTTTAGATATCGCAAATGCTTTGGGCAACACATTTGCTGAAATCTCAGCGGAAGCAGCTTACACTCCACTTTTCCAGAGAATTAAAAACACTGCAGAACAGCACTCTATTAACTTCCAAACTGCTCTTCTTCTGCCGTATAACAAACCTCTACAATATTCCGAACTCTTACATGCTATCGGAACAGCTCACAATGGTGCTGCCGGACCAGACGGAATCTATTACGCCATGCTACAACATCTTGATGACAGAGCATTGCATCTCCTTCTGCTCTTTTACAATCGTATTTTTCTAGAAAATGTCTATCCAACTTCTTGGCATCATTCTACTGTTTTGGCATTCTTAAAACCTGGAAAAGATCCAACCAATCCCCATAGCTATAGACCAATATCCCTCTCAAGCTGCCTCAGCAAAATTCTAGAAAAAATTGTCCACTGTAGACTCGTCTGGATCATTGAGTCAGAACAGTTAATGAGCAATAGTCAGTATGGCTTTCGTCAAAACAGGTCATGCTTGGACCTTATGGTGAAAGCTGAATTTGCCATTCGTAATGCCTTTATTAAGCATGAACATCTAGTAATGGTTTCCATAGATATAGAGAAGGCTTTTGATACCACCTGGCGGCATGGCATACTAAGAGATCTTTACTCTCTTGGTCTGCGGGGCAACCTTCCTATATTTATAAAGCATTTTCTACACACTAGATCGTTTCAAGTACGATACCAACATGCCCTCTCTGCAACTTTCATTCAGGAAGAAGGTGTTCCACAGGGATCAGTACTGAGTGCCACTCTTTTTGCTCCCCTCAAAGTGGGCACCTGTACGTGGTGAGGGGACCTCCCAGTGATGCTGCTGGGTTTCCAGATTAGCATCACTGGGATCTAACGCCCATACCTTGGTTCCAGGGTTACATCGTTGGAATCCGGCGTGTGCAGCCGTGCGCCGCGACCCGTGGAAGCGGAAAGGGGGATCCTGGTGGTTGAGGGGCCCAGCTTCAATACACCACTTTGGCCCCTGCTTCGACGAGACGGGTGGTCCCGGACCGGCTCGACTGGGATCAATCGGCGGGTGGTATTATACTGCTAGGGTCAACTGCGTTCCAATAAGTCTCCCTCCCTATGGTCCTGGGACGGGATAAAGACTTATTGGTAACGTGGGTATGGTGTTCTAAGCGAACTCGGCGTCCCATTCGTGTACGCAGTACCTGCTAGTTCACGGATGGGCGCCCCCTCGTAGGGCTCCGTGGTGGGTGAGGTACTTAGGCATCAGACATTTTTTCTTTACTCATATGAGTAATTTAAATTCTTCTTCTGGGGCCCCAACAAGGCCCCTACCTAACCGAGACGATAATACTGACACCAACAATGCCAAAAGAGCCAGAACTGAGGATAAAACACCATCTATAACACCGCTATTCCTCATTCTCCATTCTATCGGAGAGCAGTCAATTGGGAAGATGTCACCCTTCTTCATCCAGAAAGGATTAGAAGGGTTGGCTGGATCACCGAAAACCGTAAAACGGCTGCGTTCTGGCGATCTTTTAGTCGAAGCTTCAAGCACGAAGCAAGCAGAAAAAATCCTCAACGCGACATCCATAGGGGGAATACCGATTAGCGTAACACCCCACAAAACATTGAACTCTTCACGAGGTGTCATTTCAGAGTGGGATCTTCTTCACGTTTCTGAAGAAGAGATCTGCTCTGAATTAAAAGACCAAGGAGTGACGGCTGTCAAGAGAATATCAATGCGGAAGGATGGGAATCTCGTCCCTACCCGAGTTCTCATCATAACATTTAACACCCCACGGCCTCCAAGTTCCATTAAGGCAGGCTACTTAAACTGCCCAGTGCGGCTTTACATTCCGAACCCACTGAGGTGTTTTAGATGTCAGAAATACGGCCATTCACAAACAGCTTGTCGCGGTAATCCTGCCTGCGCTCGATGTGGTACGAAAGACCACGAGAGCAAGGAGTGTTCAGCTTCCAAACCAATTTGTATAAATTGCCAAGGAGAGCACCCTGCCTATTCTAGAGCATGCCAGAAGTGGAAGGACGAGAAAGAAATTCAAAAAATAAAAACAGAACTGAACATATCCTATCAGGAGGCCAGAAAACGCATTCAACCAATAAATAGCGGGAAACCTTCATACGCCCAGAAGGTTTCTGCAAAGTGCACCATCGGTACACAAACGGAGATGACTATACCACCAAAAGAGTCATTTACTCCGATTGCACGCTATTTATTGCATTCACAAAAGCCCACCCAAAAAACACAGTCAGCTGCCACTCCTATTTCCGTACCTCCTAATGCTCCACCACTACCAAAACCAAGTGGTAAAGTAAAGGTGCAAACATCGGAAGGATCACCTGCAATACGAGAAACAATGGATGTCGAGGATAAGGAGGTATCGGATGACCCAGTTCTGGAAATCTTTGCAGAAGAAGATATGGACACAGGCCAAAGACCTGTGTTTCCAAAGAAAGATAAAGCCAGGACTGAGAAAATGAAGCCCTCAGCCCTTCGGAAACCACCTGATGGACCCAACAAATCCAAATAATGGGAAAGTTTAAATTTCTACAATGGAATTGTCGTGGATTCCGTCGAAATAGTGACGACATCAAGGCGCTCCTGAGTAAGCATGAGCCTACTTGCTTTTGCTTACAGGAGACGTATTTAAAGGCAAATGAGGACCCATACTTGCGTAACGTTTTCGTTATACGAAAAGACAGAAATGCGGATGGACCTGCCCACGGAGGCGTCGCAATCCTTGTGGGTAACCACATCCCATTTCAAGCTACACCACTTACCACCAACTTAGAGGCTGTAGCAGTTCAAGTTACTGTAGGGTTTCTTTTAACTGTTTGTTCCATCTATTTGCCACCTGGGAATGACATCCCCCAGGCAGACCTTGATGATCTCATTAGACAATTGCCGCCACCTTTTCTGTTACTAGGGGAGGTTCCGGGCTTACATCAATGGAATCCGGCGTGTTTGCCGTGCGCTGCGACCCGTGGAAATTCGGAAAGGGGGATCCTGGTGGTTGAGGGGCCCAGCTTCAATACACCACTTTGGCCCCTGCTTCGACAAGACGGGTGGTCCTGGAAGGCCCGGCTAGGATCAATCGGCTAGTAGCCTCGCCTGCGAGGGTCAACCGTGTCAATGCCACGCCCCTACCCTCATGGTCCGAGGGACAGGATTCAGGCTGGCGGCGGTGCGGGTATAGTGTCTGGGTAGCCCTGGCGTCCCACTCCCGAGCGCATTTATTGCATGCCGGGTAGTGGGCGTCCCTTTGGGCTCCGTGGTGGGTGGGGAGCCCGGGCACCGAACAACTAAATAAACTTCATGAATCCTGATAAACTTACTTCTTCAGGGGCCCCAACCCGGTCCCTATCTGAAAAATTAGACGGAGAGGCAGATAATATTATCGCAACAAAGAGGCAGCGAACGGAAATACCATCATCAGGGCCTGTCCCAAGATTTCTTATTATGCATTCTACCACTGAAAAACCGATTGGTAAAATGTCGCCCTTTTTTATTCAAAAAGGGTTAGATGGGTTAGTAGGTTCTCCCAAATCAGTTAAGAGGCTCCGTTCTGGAGACCTCTTAATTGAAACTAAAAATGACAGGCAATCCGAACATCTACTCCGAGTAACATCAATCGGAGGAATCCCTATAACAGTGACACCACACAGAACACTCAATTATTCTAGAGGTGTCATTTCGGAGTGGGACCTTCTTGACGTATACGAGGAGGAAATCTGCTCCGAATTAAAACCACAGGGAGTCATTGCCGTCAAGAGAATCACTGCGCGAAGGGATGGAAAAATTGTTAAAACCAGGAGCGTTATCCTGACTTTTAACACTCCTAAACCTCCTGACGAGATTAAAGCTGGATACATCAACTGTTCAGTGCGTCCATACGTTCCCAACCCTTTACGATGCTTTAAGTGCCAGAAGTATGGACATTCTCAAATGGCCTGCCGTGGAGTCCTTGCCTGCGCTCGATGCGGTGCAAAGGACCACGAAACAACAGCATGTTCAGCCACAAAACCCACCTGTATTAACTGTGAGGGCGAACACCCCGCCTACTCACGAGCATGCCAGAGGTGGAAAGAAGAAAAAGAGATTCAACGGCTGAAGGCAGAGCTTAACATATCATACCAGGAGGCAAGGAAATCGGTCAAACCCCTGAATATCAACAAACCTACCTACGCCCAGAAGGTAGCAGGGAGATGTTCCGTCGGAACTCAGACGGACATGACCATTCCTCCAAAGGAGTCTTTCACTCCCATCGCGCGATATCTATTAAGTTCTCAAAAACCTGCACAAAAGGACCAATCAGCTGCCACTCCTATATCGGTACCTCCTAATGCTCCACAAGTTCCAAAGGTAACTGCGAAAGAAAAGAATAAAAAAGGGGAAGTCCCCCCTACTACCCAAGAAAAGATGGATGTCGAGCAGAAGGAGGTACCCGAAGAGTCAGTCTTGGAACTCTTTGCGGAGGAGGAAATGGACACGGGACAGCGTCCATTCTTCCCCAAAAAAGATAAATCCAAGACTGACAAAAGTAAGCCCTCAGCACCTCGGAAGCCGCCTGATGGACCCACCAAGCCAAAATAATGGCTAAATTCCTACAATGGAATTGTCGTGGATTCCGGCGAAATATAGATGACATCAAGGCCCTCCTGCAAAAGCACGAGCCAGTTTGCTTTTGCTTGCAGGAGACATATCTAAAGGCAAATGATGATCCCACCATGCACAACATCACATTTTTTCGAAAGGATAGAATTGCGGATGGCCCTGTACATGGGGGAGTGGCTATCCTCGTGGGTAACCAGACCCCAGTGCAGCCCTTGCTAATTACAACCAGCATAGAGGCCGTTGCAATTCGCCTTTCAGTGGGATTCTTATTAACTGTATGCTCTATTTATTTGCCACCTGGTACTGACATCTCCCAGGCAGACCTTGATGATCTTCTAACGCAGCTGCCTCCCCCTTTCTTACTTCTTGGGGATTTTAATGGACATAACACCCTGTGGGGTAGTGCTAACATCAATGGAAGGGGACGAGTCATAGAGCGTATGCTCAATGACAATGACCTTTCCCTTCTAAATACTGGAACAAACACCTTTTTCCACTTGGCTGACGCTGCAGCCAAATCAGCAACACCCACTCATAATCGCTGCCTGTCAGTCCCCTATACAGACTACAGGCAAATAATACGCAAAAAGATATATTCCCAATGGCAAGAACTATGGCAGAGACAGAGAACAAATAAATTATATCAAATAAAGCCTGTAATAGAAACATGGCAGTCTAGTCTGCGCAGGAATCGGAGCGAGGAAGTTGTTCTTGCTCGACTCCGCATAGGACACAGTCATCTGACACATTCCTTTCTGCTGAGGGCTGATGACCCTCCTATGTGCGAGTCTTGCGACACCATTTTATCAATAAAGCATATTTTAATAGATTGCGTTAATTTTACCCATGTTCGCAATATATATTTTACCGCTTTTACTCATCCGACTGAGCCTTATACACTCAGTCAGATTTTATCAGACAACGACCACGTGTCAGCAGTTTTTAAGTTTTTACAAGCTATTAATATATACACACATATATAAATTGGATCATTTATTTTTAAACTTATACTGCTTTTACACATTGATATATATATACAAATAATTTGACGAGGTAACCTTTTTAAAGGTTACCAGAATTCATCTTTAGTGTTATTTTAATCGTTTCCTGGCGCAGTATAGCCTTAGTTGTTTTTGCGCCAATAAACACCAAATCAAATCAAATCAAAAACCTTTTTCCACATGCCTACCCGTACTTTTTCTGCCATTGATCTCTCTATCTGCTCCCCTTCTCTACTCCCTTCACTCACCTGGGAGAGCCGCGTTGGGAAAATCTCTACAACACCCGTCGGACTGCCAACAAACCTTTTGGTATTCGCATTCAAGGGCTGCTGAATGAGCTGAACTTGACGGTAGACAATGTTGCCCAGTCACCAAGGCAATTCTTTCCACCCTGGCATGCTCATTTTCCAACTTGCGACTTCTCCCTTAAGATCTGGGAGAAGGCTACTACACCGCCATCTGTCTACCAGCAACTCTTTGCAGTACATCGACAGCAGTATTCTGACTTTCTGCCAATCTATACAGATGGCTCAAAGTTAGAATGTCATGTGGGATCTGCTGTTGTGTTCCCTCACAAAACAATATCCTATAAGATCCCACAAGAAACTAGCATTTATACTGCAGAGTTGCATGCAATACAAACAGCCCTAGATCACATTAAAAATTGCGACTACCAGAGGTATATGATTTATTGCGATTCATCAAGCGCGTTACAGGCTCTGGTATCGGTGAGTTTTAATCCTCATCCGATCCTGTCCAGGATCCGGCAGATTCTTTTTTCTCTCATAGAATTGGAATATGATATTCGCTTTTGCTGGATCCCAAGCCACATTGGGATCCGGGGAAATGAATCGGCTGATGCCGCTGCTAAATCAGCCATTTCCCTGGATAATCATTGCCTGTCAGTCCCCTATACAGACTACAGGCAAATAATACGTTCTAAATTACTCTCCCAATGGCAAGATTCTTGGCACGGACAGGCCACAAATAAATTACATCGCATTAAGCCTGTAATTGCGCAATGGCAGTCCAGTCTACGCAGGGTCCGAAGAGAGGAAGTTGTTCTTGCTCGGCTCCGCATAGGTCATAGTCATCTAACCCATTCCTACTTGCTGAGGGCGGATGACCCACCTATGTGCGAGATATGTAATGTTATTTTAACCGTTAGTCATATTTTAATAGAATGTCCTGATTTTATAGAAGCGCGACGTTTGTATTTTACCGTTTTTACTAATGTGACTGAGCCATTTACACTCAGTCACATTATAGGTGACAGAGACAATATGTCTGACGTTTTTAACTTTTTACAGTCTATTAATTTTTATAAAAGAATCTAAGGTTTACACTTTTTATACTTTTACTATACATCTTTTGACAATGATTTATTACTTGACGTGGTAGCTTTGGCTACCAAAATGTTTAGTAGCGTTTTAAAATTTGACTTGGCGCATTATGGCCTTAGCTGCCAATGCGCCATAAAAAACCAAATCAAATCAAATCAAACTCACCTGGGAAGTGGAGGAGAGTCCATACGGTAGTGATCACTTCCCCGTGATAACCTTGCTACACAGTGGGAGACCATGTCTTCCCTTCAGGTTACCACGGTGGAAGATTGATCGGGCTGACTGGACTGCCTTCCAACACCAGGCAAATTTTGATCTTAGTACAGTCAGTCAAGAGCCTATCAATGATGCAGTTAAGTACATCACAGAAAATATTGTCCAAGCAGCTGCTAATGCTATCCCAAAAACATCAGCCCGGTTTCCACCATTTCCTAAACCTTGGTGGAATTCACAATGCACAGCAGCAAAAAAGGCTCAAAACAAAGCGTGGGGGATATTTCGCCAATATCCCACCACGAACAACCTTATAGCCTTCAAACGTGCACGAGCCAAAGCACGCTACATCCGTCGTCAGAGTCAAAAGGAATCGTGGATCCGTTTTACATCATCTATTAACCAGTCTACCAACTCTAAGGTAGTCTGGGATAAAATCCGGAAAATGAAGGGAAAATATACATCCCACCCTTCCTCAATCCTAGATTATAATGGATGCGCTATAGCAGATCCTGGCCCCGGGTGCCAAGCGAATCCGAGGTCAAGCGTATCTAGTGCGAATCAAAGAGTGATATTTCTGAGAGATAAAAGTTCTTTTTATTTATATCGTTTTCTATCAGCAGTTTATTTCTCATAAATAAGTTCTCCACTTGTAAAGTATCAAGTAAGGACAGAGGAAGGAAATTCACCTTTCTTTTTGTTATATATATTATATTCTTTACTAACAACTAACCTTTCTAACCGCTTGGCCTCCTTGCGGCACTGCTCCTGCCTCCCCGTGGCGGGGCCGGAAATCTTGGCAAGTAAGTCCACTTGCCAAGGGCTAAAAGGAGCAATCATGGATAACACAAACCAAAATGACATGAATAATGACAACCCAAAGAGATTGAAGACAGATCGGATGGAGCAACCCTGCCCATCTTTCCTAATCTTCCACTCTCTCAGTAACCAGCCTATGAGCAAATTGTCTCCCTTTGTTATACAGAAACATCTAGAGGGTATAGCAGGATCTCCCAAGACGGTGAAGAGACTGCAATCAGGAGACTTACTCATAGAAACCATGAATCAAAGACATTCTGAAAAGCTTCTACAACTGACAAGCTTTGCTGGAATTCCTGTAAAAATATCCCCTCACGCAACCCTAAATTCATCTAAGGGTGTCATATCGAGTTGGGATTTATTAACTGTCACCGAGGAAGAAATAACTCAAGAACTGCAGGGACAGAACGTAATTGAAGCGAAAAGAATAATGATTAAAAAAGATAATCAACTGACACCTACAAGAAATATTATTCTCACCTTCAATACGCCAAATTTACCCTCCTCAGTAAAAGCAGGTTATTTATTTTGTCGCATTCGCCCATACATTCCCAACCCTTTAAGATGTTATAAATGCCAAAAGTATGGGCATTCTCAAACTGTATGTCGAGGAATTCCTGTCTGCCCCAACTGTGGGTCCTCAGACCATATACAAAATGACTGTACTGCTACAAAAATGACATGTACAAATTGCAAAGGCGACCATCCTGCATATTCAAAGACCTGTGAAAAGTGGAAAACCGAGAAAAAAATAGTAAAATACAAGGTTGAAAACAAAGTCAGTTATCAAGAAGCAAGAAGACTAGTTGCACCAAATATAAACCAGAATATTACCTATGCAAATGCTGAAAAAAAAATATCAAGCAGTCTCCGTTCAAACCGACGTCACAATCCCTACTAATAAATCAATTTCAGATTGGGCTAGAAATGTCCTCTCTGACATGCAACCAAATGTATGCAAGCAACAATCCAAGACCACAGACCAAGCAAATAATACACCTCTGACAATACCAGCGGTAACTCCTCCACCAGTGATTGCTACCACATCTTGTATTACAAACACAAATACTGTGAAAATTATTCAGGACCCAACCATGGACACAGATGGCACATCTATTCAGGAAGATCCTGTTTTAGAAATCCATGCCGAAGAAGAAGAAATGGACATTGGTAGGCCAGTTTTCTCCAAAAAAGATAAATCTAGATTAGAACGCCATAAACCAGTCGCCTTCAAAAAGCAGTCAGAATCAGCTCCATCAACTAAACACAAATAATGCCTTGTATTTTACAATGGAACTGCAGAGGCTTTCGTTGCAATACAGACGATATCCAAGATCTAATTAATCGATTTTCTCCAGTTGCCCTTTGCCTTCAGGAAACTTACTTAACTTTGCAAATTTCTCCTTCGATAAAGAACTATTGCCTTTATCGAAGGGATCGTAATACAACAAATGCTGCCCATGGTGGTGTCGCAATCCTGATAAATTCCAAGATCCCAACTAAACATATTCCACTCCAAACTGAAATAGAAGCCGTTGCTGTGCGTATAATGCTCCATATTGAAATAACATTAGTATCAATCTACTTACAGCCAAACCATACTTACTGTTTAAAAGATCTTGAAGATCTCCTTATACAGATACCTCCACCTCTCTGTATGTTAGGGGACTTCAACGGGCACCATCCCTTATGGGGCGATCCTAAATTAGATAGACGAGGACGACTCATTGAGAGCCTAATAGAGGCAGTAAACCTCACTATACTCAATACTGGCACACACACCCACGTTCAGCTCCCAAGTGGACATAGCTCAGCCATAGATCTCTCCATTTGTTCTCCATTACTGGTCCCGACCATAGAATGGTATGTTTTAAATGACATAATGGGTAGTGATCACTTCCCAATCGTATGCAACCTATTAATAGCACAGGCTCCTCCTGCTAAACCCTTCAGAAAATGGAAATTTGCCAGAGCAAACTGGCCAAAATTCCGGTCATCAGTATCTTTTGATGAGGGAAAAATCCGTCTCCAGTCTATCGATGATGTGACAGAATACATCACGTCACATCTGTTAAATGTGGCTAAAGAAGCAATACCACTATCAAATCCCTCGGTTCGTAGGCATTATAATTATTGGTGGAATGAACAATGCACAAAAGCCAAAAAAGCAAAAAATAAAGCCTGGAATTTGTTTAGGCAGTATCCAACAACACCCAATCTAATAAATTATAAGAAGTCAAAAGCAAAAGCACGTTTCATACAAAGGCAAGCCAAGAAAGAATCCTGGACCCGTTTTGCATCAAGCATTAACAAAAACACTGACACCAATATAATATGGAAAAAAATTAGACAGCTTTCTGGTAAGTTTCCTACCGTACCTTCACCAATTCTGTCCTGTAATGGGCAAGATCTATCTGGTCCTCTGGATATCGCAAATGGTTTGGGCAAAACTTTTGCTGAAATCTCAGCGGCAGCAGCTTATACTCCACCTTTCCAGAGAATTAAAAACACTGCAGAACGGCACTCTATTAATTTCCAAACTTCCCTCCTTCTGCCGTATAACAAACCCCTACAATATTCCGAACTCTTGCATGCTATTGGAGCAGCCCACAATGGTGCTGCCGGACCAGATGGAATCTATTACGTCATGCTAAAACATCTTAATGACAAAGCTTTGAGTCTCCTTCTGGTCTTTTACAATCGTATTTTTCTAGAAAATGTCTATCCAACTTCTTGGCATCATTCTACTGTTTTGGCATTCCTTAAACCCGGAAAAGATCCAACCAATCCCCATAGCTACAGACCAATATCTCTTTCCAGCTGCCTCAGCAAAATTCTAGAAAAAATTGTCCACTGTAGACTCGTCTGGATCATTGAGTCAGAACAGCTAATGAGCAATAGTCAGTATGGCTTTCGTCAAAACAGGTCATGCCTGGACCTTATGGTTAAGGCTGAATTTGCCATTCGTAATGCCTTTATTAAGCATGAACATCTAGTAATGGTTTCCATAGATATCGAGAAGGCTTTTGATACCACCTGGCGGCATGGCATACTAAGAGATCTTTACTCTCTTGGTCTACGGGGCAACCTTCCTATATTTATAAAGCATTTTCTACACAGTAGATCGTTTCAAGTACGATACCAACATGCCCTCTCTGCAACTTTCATTCAGGAAGAAGGTGTTCCACAGGGATCAGTACTGAGTGCCACACTTTTTGCTCCCCTCAACGTGGGCTCCCGTACGTGGTGAGGGGACCTCCCAGTGATGCTGCTGGTTTACCAGATTAGCATCACTGGGATCCAACGCCCATACCTTGGTTCCAGGGTTACACCATTGGAATCCGGCGTGTGCAGCCGTGCGCCGCGACCCGTGGAAGCGGAAAGGGGGATCCTGGTGGTTGAGGGGCCCAGCCTTAATACACCACTTTGGCCCCTGCTTCGACGAGACGGGTGGTCCCGGACCGGCTCGACTGGGATCAATCGGCGGGTGGTATTATACTGCTAGGGTCAACTGCGTTCCAATAAGTCTCCCTCCCTATGGTCCTGGGACGGGATAAAGACTTATTGGTAACGTGGGTATGGTGTTCTAAGCGAACTCGGCGTCCCACTCGTGTACGCAGTACCTGCTAGTTCACGAGTGGGCGCCCCCTCGTAGGGCTCCGTGGTGGGTGAGGTACTTAGGCATCAGACATTTTCTTTTTACTCCTATGAGTAATTTAAATCCCAATTCTTCTGGGGCCCCAACAAGGCCCCTACCTAATCGAGATCATGACGCAGATAACACCTCTGCAAAAAGAGCCAGAACTGAGGAAACACCACCACCATCAGTGACACCGCTTTTCCTCATTCTCCATTCAACTGGAGAGCAGTCCATTGGAAAGATGTCACCCTTCTTCATCCAGAAAGGATTAGAAGGGTTGGCAGGTTCACCAAAATCTGTAAAAAGACTGCGTTCTGGCGACCTTTTGGTCGAAGCTTCTACCACCAAGCAAGCGGAAAAAATCATAAAGGCTACATCCATAGGGGGAATACCTATCATCGTAACCCCTCACAAAACTCTAAATTCTTCACGTGGCGTCATATCAGAGTGGGACCTTCTTCATGTTTCTGAAGAAGAGATCTGCTCTGAATTAAAAGACCAAGGAGTGACAGCTGTCAAAAGAATATCGATGAGAAAGGATGGGAATCTCGTCCCTACCCGAGTTCTCATCCTAACGTTTAATACCCCACGGCCTCCAAGTTCCATAAAGGCAGGCTATCTAAACTGCCCAGTGAGGATTTATATCCCAAACCCACTGCGGTGCTTTAGATGCCAAAAATACGGCCACTCACAAACATCTTGTCGTGGTAATCCTGCCTGTGCTCGATGTGGTGTTAAAGACCACGAGAGCAAGGAATGCTCAGCTCCAAAACCTATCTGTGTCAATTGCCAAGAAGAGCATCCCGCCTACTCTAGAGCATGTCAGCGGTGGAAGGATGAAAAAGAGATCCAAAAGTTAAAAACAGAGCTGAATATCTCCTACCCAGAGGCCAGAAAACGTATCGAACCAATAAATAGCGGGAAACCTTCCTATGCTCAGAAGGTTTCTGCCAAGTGCACTATCGGTACTCAAACTGAGATGACTATACCACCGAAAGAGTCATTCACCCCGATTGCACGCTATTTATTGAGTTCTCAAAAGCCCACCAAAAAAACACAGTCAGTTGCCACTCCTATATCCGTACCTCCTAGCGCTCCACCACTACCAAAACCAAGTGGTAAAGAGCCTGCAGTAAGAACAGAAACAATGGATGTAGAGAACAAGGAGGTACAGGATGAATCTGTCTTGGAACTCTTTGCGGAGGAAGAAATGGACACGGGACAGCGTCCATTCTTCCCCAAAAAAGATAAATCCAAGACTGACAAAAGTAAGCCCTCAGCACCTCGGAAGCCGCCTGATGGACCCACCAAGCCAAAGTAATGGCTAAATTCCTACAATGGAATTGTCGTGGATTCCGGCGAAATACTGATGACATCAAGGCCCTCCTGCAAAAGCACGAGCCAGTTTGCTTTTGCTTGCAGGAGACTTATCTAAAGGCAAATGATGATCCCACCCTGCATAACATCACAATCTTTCGTAAGGATAGAATTGCGGATGGTCCTGCTCATGGAGGAGTGGCTATCCTTGTGGGTAATCAGACCCCAGTTCAGCCCTTGCTAATTACAACCAGCATTGAGGCTGTTGCAATTCGCCTGACAGTGGGATTTTTATTAACTGTGTGCTCTATTTATTTGCCACCTGGGACTGACATCTCCCAGGAAGACCTTGATGATCTTGTATCGCAGTTGCCTCCCCCTTTCTTACTTCTTGGAGATTTTAATGGACATAACACCCTGTGGGGTAGTGCTAACATCAACGGAAGGGGACGAGTCATAGAGCGTATGCTCAATGACAATGACCTTTCCCTTCTAAATACTGGAACAAACACCTTCTTCCATATGCCTACCCGTACGTTTTCTGCCATTGATCTCTCTATCTGCTCCCCTTCTCTACTCCCTTCACTCACTTGGGAAGTGGAGGAGAATCCATACGGAAGTGATCACTTCCCTGTGATAACCTTGTTACACAGTGGGAGACCGTGTCTTCCTTTTAGGTTACCACGGTGGAAGTTTGATCAGGCTGACTGGAATGCCTTCCAACATCAGGCAAATTTTGACCTCAGTACAGTCAGTCAGGAGCCTATCAATGACGCAGTAACGTACATCACAGAAATCATTGTCCAAGCAGCTGCGAATGCTGTTCCAAAAACATCTGCCCGGTTTCCACCATTTCCCAAACCTTGGTGGAATTCCCAATGCACAGCAGCAAAAAAGGCTCAAAACAAAGCGTGGGGGATATTCCGCCGATATCCTACCACTGTTAATCTAATAGCCTTCAAGCGTGCACGAGCCAAAGCACGCTACATTCGCCGTCAGAGTCAAAAGGAATCATGGATCCGTTTTACATCATCTATTAACCAGGCTACCAATTCTAAGGTAGTCTGGGATAAAATCCGGAAAATGAAGGGAAAATATACATCCCACCCTTCTTCAATCCTAGATTATAATGGATGCGCTATTGCAGATCCAACTGCAATAGCCAATGCTCTTGGGGAAACATTCTCTAACATCTCCGCAACATCTTCGTATTCCCCAGAGTTCCTGGTCCTGAAATATAAACTAGAAAAACAGGCACTTAATTTTAAGACCAAGGGCCTCTATCCTTACAACGGGGCATTCACTATAGAGGAACTGAAAAGAGCCCTCACTCTTTCCAAAGCAAGTGCTGTTGGACCAGATGGCATCCATTATGAAATGATTAAACACCTTTCACCAAAATCTATGGATTGTCTGCTCCTTCTGTATAACAGAATCTTTACTGAGGGGCAGTTTCCGGACTCCTGGCGAAAGGCAATCATCCTTGCCTTCCCTAAGCCAGGAAAGGATCCAAAAGTCACCACCAACTATCGTCCTATTGCTCTGACTAGCTGTCTGTGCAAAATCCTGGAGAGAATGGTTAATTCTCGCTTAATATGTTATCTCGAGTCAAATGACCTTCTCTCCAACATCCAGTGCGGCTTCCGAAGGAACCGGTCCACTTTGGACCATCTTATTAGAATGGAAGCATCCATCCGGGATGCTTTCCTAAAACGGGAACACTTGGTGTCGGTGTTCTTTGACATGGAGAAAGCGTATGACACAACTTGGAGATTTGGCATTTTGAAAGACTTACATAGCCTAGGCCTAAGAGGGCATCTGCCCTTTTTTATTCAAAACTTTTTAGCCAATCGATCGTTCCAAGTTCGTGTGGGATCCTCACTCTCTCGCTCCTTCAGCCAAGAGGAGGGAGTACCACAAGGATCAGTATTAAGTGTCACGCTTTTTGCCATCAAAGTGAATTCAATCACAGAACAACTTCCTCCAACTGTAAACTGTGCCCTCTATGTTGATGACTTTAGCATATTTTGTCAGTCATGCAACATGAGGGTTATTGAAAGACAACTGCAGAAAGCTATTGATCGCCTCAACTCCTGGGCTCTTGCTAATGGCTTCAGGTTCTCGCCGGAGAAGACCGTTTGCGTACACTTTTGTCGTAAGCGTAATCTTCATCCTGAACCTGAATTAAAGCTCGGACAACATGTAATTCCAATAGCAGCGGACACAAAATTCTTGGGACTCGTATTCGATAAAAAGCTGACCTTTCTGGATCACATCCGTCAACTCCGCACAAAGTGCACAAGAGGGCTAAATATTCTGCGCTCTCTTTCCTCAACATCTTGGGGTGCGGATCGATGCACCCTACTACGCATCTATCGTGCACTTGTACGATCCAGACTGGATTACGGGTCCCTGGTATACAATTCGGCCAGAGACAGTGTACTTCGTTGGCTCGATCCTGTCCATCATCTGGCTCTCCGTACCGCTATTGGAGCATATCGCACATCTCCTGTCCAGAGCTTATACGTCGAAGCAAACGAACCGCCATTATTGCTTCGACGTAAGCAGTTGTCTCTAAACTACGCTCTAAAACTGAAATCCCTGCCAGACCACCCTACGTGGCTAACCGTTTTTGAGCCACGATGGGAAAATTTGTACAACACCCGTAAGACTGCCAATCGTCCTTTTGGTATTCGTGTCCAAGAGCTACTCAAAGAATTTAATATAAAGGTAGACAGGGTTGCCCAAACACCAAAGCAACCCCTTCCACCCTGGCATGCTCATGTCCCGGCATGTGACTTGTCCCTTCGAAATTGGGGAAAGTCGGACACTCCATCGTCTGTCTACCTGCAGCTTTTTTCAGCACACCGAGCTGAACATTCTGACTTCGCGCCAGTCTACACAGACGGCTCGAAGGCGGAATCATATGTGGGATCTGCTGCTGTCTTTAGAGACAGCACTACATCGGAGCAGATTCCCTCTGAATGCAGCATATTTACTGCAGAGCTGCACGCTATAAAGTTAGCCTTGGATCACATTAGTGAATGCCAATACCATCGGTTTATTTTATATTCCGACTCTCTCAGTGCGTTACAGGCTTTAATATCTGTGAGATATAATGATCATCCAGTTCTGTCTAGCATTCAGCAGAAGATTCGCGTTCTCCATGAACGTGAATATGATATCCGCTTCTGCTGGATTCCCAGCCACATTGGGATTATGGGAAATGATTTGGCTGACACCGCAGCCAAATCAGCAATCCCTAATAATAATCGCTGCCTGTCAGTCCCCTATACAGACTACAGGAAAACTATACAGCAGAAGATACACTCCCAATGGCAGGATTTGTGGAATAGACAGACTGGGAATAAACTGTATCGTATAAAGCCTGTAATTGAACCGTGGCAGTCTAGTCTGCGCAGGAATCGTAAGGAGGAAGTTGTTCTTGCCCGGACCCGCATAGGACATAGTCATTTGACACATTCGTTTTTGCTGAGGGCTGATGACCCTCCTATGTGTGTGTCCTGTGGCACAATCTTAACAATCAGACACGTTTTAGTTGACTGTACCAGTTTTAGAAATGCTCGTTTTACCGCTTTTAACCATCTGACTGAGCCGTATACACTCAGTCAGATTTTATCCGACAATGACCATGTGTCTGCTATTTATAATTTCCTAAAATCAGTAAACCTTTTTAATCATATTTAAAAATCTTATTTTAAGATTTTCCATTGTTACTTATTTACTGATATTTGTCTGTTACAGTTTATACTTGTTTTTATAACCTGACGTAGTGACCTAATTCAGTAGGTCACTGAAACTTTTTTACCTTTTATGACAAGGTTTTGGCGCATTATAGCCATAGTTGCTGATGCGCCAATAAAACTCAACCAACCAACCAACCAACCACTTTTTGCTCTAAGAATAGATTCTATCACCAAACAACTTCCAAATACTGTCGAAACTTACCTTTATGCAGATGACCTTTCCATCTCCTGTCATTCCCAAAATATGAGATCTATTGAACGACAGCTTCAGATATCATTAAATAAAATACAGCAATGGGCCAGCCTTAATGGCTATAGGCTATCACAGCAGAAAACAGTTGCTATCCACTTTTGCAGACAACGCAAATTTCATCTGGATCCTGAACTTCACATCTCTAATATTTCCATCCCAGTCACTAGTAACATTAGATTTCTAGGTTTAATCATGGACAACAAGCTAAATTTCTTAGAACACATTAAAAAAGTACGTACTGCCTGCTTAAAAAAGATAAACATACTCAGAGCTTTATCTGCACAAACGTGGGGTGCAGATCGTACCTGCCTTCTTCGATTATACAGGGCATTAATCAGATCCCGTCTTGATTATGGAGCTCCCATTTATGACTCTGCCAGAAAGAGCGCATTACGCTGGCTTGATCCAGTACAACACAGTGCACTGAGGATTGCACTTGGCGCATTCAGAACATCGCCAGCACATAGCCTTTACATTGATGCTCACGAGCCGCCACTATCTTTACGTAGGAAATTGCTATTGCTAAAGTATTCTGTCAAGATACAAAGTTGTACTTCGCATCCCATCCAGCCTTATCTTTTCAATCCACCATTAGAAAATCTGTACAGAAATAAACCTAGCATAGGAAAACCAGCTGGTCACCGCCTTCTTGAACTACTGCAGGTTTGGAATATATCCATCCATTCCGTACAACAAGTAGCCACATGTACTCAACCACCATGGGTTCAACCTCCTTTACCAACCTGTGACACTTACCTCTGTCAGTGGGGGAAGAATGTTTTGCAATCATCAAATATCAGACAAGTTCATGCTGTTCACACTCAAAAGTATGTTGATTTTTTACCAATATACACAGATGGCTCTAAATCCAATTCAAAAGTTGGAGCAGCTGCAGTGTTTCCGAATACAATTGTATCAGCAGCCCTTCCTCCTGATTTCAGTATCTTCTCAGCTGAATTATTCGCAATTAAATTAGCTTTAAAAAATCTCCCTTCTGACTGCTCTTTAAAATCAGTAATTTACACTGATTCCCTCAACTCAATCAAGGCTTTGTGTAATTCCTCAGATAAATTTCACCCTGTTATAAATGAGATTAGAAAATTATTACTAAAGATAAAAGAACATCACCAACTGGTCACCTTCTGCTGGATACCAGCACATTCTGGTATTTTAGGCAATGAACAGGCTGATAAAGCTGCAAAAAACCCAACCAGCTTAGATTTAACCAATATCCCTGTCCCAGCCTCAGACTGTGCACTAATGATTCATACTGCATGCCTATCAGAATGGACAGCACTATGGCATTCCCAAACGAATAATAAACTCTTACAGATTAAACAGGTTCCGAAAATCTGGCTCTCCAGTATCCGGACATCAAGACGGGAAGAAGTAATTCTTTCAAGAGCAAGAATAGGTCATACTTACCTGACCCATCTTCATTTACTCACAGGAGATGATCCACCACAGTGTCCACATTGTTCTCTAAATTTGACAGTGAAACACATTCTCATTGAATGTCCATACTATAAACAAAACAGAAATACAATCCTGCTATCTTTGGTTAACGATCGAAAACCAATAACTCTAGAGAATATCATAGGTGACAATGCAAACATTCCGGAATTTTTTAACTTTCTGAAAAAAATTGGAGTTTTTAGTCATTTCTGATTACTGCCCTTTCTGACGTGACAAGAATTTCTTATATATTATTACATTAAAAGAATAGGCGCATTATAGCCAAAGTTGCTTATGCGCCATAAAACCCCCACAACAACAACAACAACAACATAGCAGATCCAACTGCAATAGCCAATGCTCTTGGGGAAACATTCTCTAACATCTCTTCAACATCTTCGTATTCCCCAGAGTTCCTGGTCCTGAAATACAAAACCGAAAAACAGGCACTCACCTTTAAATGTAGGAGCATCTATCCCTACAACGGGGATTTCACTATTCTGGAACTCAAAAGAGCCCTCGCTCTTTCCAAAGCAAGTGCCGTTGGACCAGATGGCATCCATTATGAAATGATTAAACATCTTTCACCAAAATCTATGGATTGTCTGCTCCTTCTGTATAACAGAATCTTTACTGAGGGGCAGTTTCCGGATTCCTGGCGAAAGGCAATCGTTCTTGCCTTTCCTAAGCCAGGAAAGGATCCAAAAGTTACCACCAATTATCGTCCCATTGCTCTGACTAGCTGTCTGTGCAAAATCCTGGAGAGAATGGTCAATTCTCGTTTAATATGGTATTTAGAATCAAATGACCTTCTCTCCAGCACCCAGTGCGGCTTCCGAAGGAACCGGTCCACTTTGGACCATCTTATTAGATTGGAAGCATCCATCCGGGATGCTTTCCTAAAACGCGAACACTTGGTGTCGGTGTTCTTTGACATGGAGAAAGCGTATGACACAACTTGGAGATTTGGCATTTTAAAAGATCTGCATAGCCTTGGCCTTAGGGGGTATCTCCCCTTTTTTATTCGAAACTTTTTAGCCAATCGATCTTTCCAAGTTCGTGTGGGATCCTCACTCTCTCGTCCCTTCAGCCAAGAGGAGGGAGTACCACAAGGATCAGTATTAAGTGTCACGCTTTTTGCCATCAAAGTCAATTCCATCACAGAACAACTTCCTCCAACTGTAAACTGTGCCCTCTATGTTGATGACTTTAGCATATTTTGTCAGTCATGCAACATGAGGGTTATTGAAAGACAACTGCAGAAAGCCATTGATTGCCTTAATTCCTGGGCACTTGGTAATGGCTTCAGGTTCTCGCCGGAGAAGACCGTTTGCGTACACTTTTGTCGCAAGCGTAATCTTCATCCTGAACCTGAATTACGGCTCGGACAAAATGTTATCCCAGTAGTGTCAGACACAAAATTCTTGGGACTTGTGTTTGATAAAAAGTTGACTTTTCTCAAACATATTCGTCAACTTCGTACAAACTGCACGAGGGGACTCAATATCCTCCGCTCTCTCTCCTCAACGCGTTGGGGAGCAGATCGATGCACCCTACTACGGCTCTACCGTGCACTTGTACGACCCAAATTAGACTACGGGTCCCAGGTATACTCTTCAGCTAGAGATAGTGTCCTCCGATGGCTAGACCCTGTCCACCATCAGGCTATCCGTATCGCTACTGGAGCTTTTCGAACATCTCCTGTCCAGAGCTTATACGTCGAAGCAAACGAACCATCGTTATCCCTTCGACGTAAGCAGTTGTCTTTAAACTATGCTTTAAAGTTGAAATCCCTGCCAGACCATCCTACGTGGACATCGGTTTTTGAGCCACGTTGGGAAAACTTGTACAATAACCGTCAGACTGCCAACCGACCTTTTGGTATTCGTATCCAAGAGCTAATCAGTGAGTTTAACATCATGGTAGACAAGGTGGCACAAACACCAAAAGAAACTACTCCACCCTGGCATGCTCATCCCCCACCGTGCGACCTTTCCCTTAAGAAATGGGTAAAGTCTGAGACCTCTTCATCTGTCTACCAGCAGCTCTACTCTGCGCACCAAGCTGAGCACTCAGACTTCCTGCCCGTTTACACAGACGGCTCGAAGTCTGAATCGTGCGTAGGATCTGCTGCTGTCTTTCCGGACACTATAATATCTCAGCAGATTCCTCCCGAATCCAGCATATACACTGCAGAGCTGTATGCTATAGAGCTAGCCTTGGATCACATTCGAACTTGTCAAT
Source organism: Mastigoproctus giganteus (assembly GCF_048544385.1). Taxonomy (NCBI): domain Eukaryota; kingdom Metazoa; phylum Arthropoda; class Arachnida; order Uropygi; family Thelyphonidae; genus Mastigoproctus; species Mastigoproctus giganteus. The sequence continues at coordinate 236,131,951 of NC_143581.1, forward strand.
TCCAAAGGTCAATAATATATTCTGATTCTTTGAGTGTATTACAGGCTTTATTATCTACGAGATATAATTCTCATCCAGTTCTTTGTCGGGTTCAGCAGAAGAGACATTCTCTTCATGAATGCAAGTTTGATATCCGCTTCTGCTGGATTCCTAGCCACATTGGGATAAAGGGAAATGATTTGGCTGACGCTGCAGCCAAATCAGCAACACCCACTCATAATCGCTGCCTGTCAGTCCCCTATACAGACTACAGGCAAATAATACGCAAAAAGATATATTCCCAATGGCAAGAACTATGGCAGAGACAGAGAACAAATAAATTATATCAAATAAAGCCTGTAATAGAAACATGGCAGTCTAGTCTGCGCAGGACTCGGAGCGAGGAAGTTGTTCTTGCTCGACTCCGCATAGGACACAGTCATCTGACACATTCCTTTCTGCTGAGGGCTGATGACCCTCCTATGTGCGAGTCTTGCGACACCATTTTATCAATAAAGCATATTTTAATAGATTGCGTTAATTTTACCGATATTCGCAATATATATTTTACCGCTTTTACTCATCCGACTGAGCCTTATACACTCAGTCAGATTTTATCAGACACCCCTCGACGTGGGCACCTGTACGTGGTGAGGGGACCTCCCAGTGACGCTGCTGGTTTTCCAGACTAGCATCACTGGGATCTAACGCCCATACCTTGGTTCCAGGGTTACATCGTTGGAATCCGGCGTGTGCAGCCGTGCGCCGCGACCCGTGGAAGCGGAAAGGGGGATCCTGGTGGTTGAGGGGCCCAGCTTCAATACACCACTTTGGCCCCTGCTTCGACGAGACGGGTGGTCCCGGACCGGCTCGACTGGGATCAATCGGCGGGTGGTTTTATACTGCTAGGGTCAACTGCGTTCCAATAAGTCTCCCTCCCTATGGTCCTGGGACGGGATAAAGATTTATTGGTAACGTGGGTATGGTGTTCTAAGCGAACTCGGCGTCCCATTCGTGTACGCAGTACCTGCTAGTTCACGAGTGGGCGCCCCCTCGTAGGGCTCCGTGGTGGGTGAGGTACTTAGGCATCAGACATTTTTTCTTTACTCTCATGAGTAATTTAAATCCTTCTTCTGGGGCCCCAACAAGGCCCCTACCTAACCGATCAGATGAGAATGACACCAATTCTGCCAAAAGAGCCAGAACTGAGGATAAACGACCACCTATTACACCGCTTTTCCTCATACTCCATTCTACCGGAGAGCAGTCAATTGGGAAGATGTCACCCTTCTTTATCCAGAAAGGATTAGAAGGGCTGGCAGGATCACCAAAATCTGTAAAACGGCTGCGTTCTGGCGATCTTTTAATCGAAGCTTCCAGTGCAAAGCAAGCAGAAAGAATCCTGAATGCGACATCCATAGGGGGAATACCAATCAGTGTAACACCCCACAAAACTTTGAACTCTTCACGAGGAGTCATTTCAGAGTGGGATCTTCTTCATGTCTCTGAGGAAGAGATCTGCTCTGAACTAAAAGACCAAGGAGTGACGGCTGTCAAGAGAATATCAATGCGGAAGGATGGGAATCTCGTCCCTACCCGAGTTCTCATCATAACATTTAACACCCCACGGCCTCCAAGTTCCATCAAGGCAGGCTATTTAAACTGCCCAGTGCGGCTTTACATCCCAAACCCACTGAGGTGCTTTAAATGCCAAAAATACGGCCATTCACAAACGGCTTGTCGTGGTAACCCTGCCTGTGCTCGATGTGGTTCAAAAGATCACGAGAGCAAGGAATGTTCAGCTTCTAAACCGATCTGTATAAATTGCCAAGGAGAGCACCCTGCTTACTCCAGAGCATGCCAGCGGTGGAAGGATGAAAAAGAGATCCAAAAACTAAAAACAGAGCTGAATATCTCCTACCCAGAGGCCAGAAGACGCATGCAACCAATAAATAGCGGGAAACCTTCATATGCCCAGAAGGTTTCTGCGAAGTGCACTATCGGTACACAAACAGAGATGACTGTACCACCAAAAGAGTCATTCACTCCGATTGCACGCTATTTATTGAGTTCACAAAAGCCCACCAAAAAAACACAGTCAGCTGCCACTCCTATATCCGTACCTCCGAGTGCTCCACCACTACCAAAACCAAGTGGTAAAGAGCTAACAGATAAAACAGATAAAACAGAAACAATGGATGTCGAGCACAAGGAGGTACCGGATGAATCAGTCTTGGAACTCTTCGCGGAGGAAGAAATGGACACGGGACAGCGTCCATTCTTCCCCAAAAAAGATAAAGCCAAGACTGATAAAATTAAGCCCTCAGCAGTTCGGAAGCCGCCTGATGGACCCACCAAGCCAAAATAATGGCTAAATTCCTACAATGGAATTGTCGTGGATTCCGGCGAAATACTGATGACATCAAGGCCCTCCTGCAAAAGCATGAGCCAGTTTGCTTTTGCTTGCAGGAGACTTATCTAAAAGCAAACGATGATCCCACCATGCATAACATCACAATCTTTCGTAAGGATAGAATTGCGGATGGTCCTGCTCATGGAGGAGTGGCTATCCTTGTGAGTAATCAGACCCCAGTTCAGCCCTTGCTAATTACAACCAGCATAGAGGCTGTTGCAATTCGCCTTACAGTGGGTTTTCTATTAACGGTCTGCTCTATTTATTTGCCACCTGGGACTGACATCTCCCAGGAAGCCCTTGATGATCTTGTAACGCAGTTGCCGCCCCCTTTCTTATTTCTTGGGGATTTTAATGGACATAACACCCTGTGGGGTAGTGCTATCATCAATGGAAGGGGACGGGTCATAGAGCGTATGCTCAATGACAATGCCCTTTCCCTTGTAAATACTGGAACAAACACCTTCTTCCACATGCCTACCCGTACGTTTTCTGCCATTGATCTCTCTATCTGCTCCCCTTCTCTACTCCCTTCACTCACTTGGGAAGTGGAGGAGAATCTATACGGAAGTGATCACTTCCCTGTGATAACCTTGTTACACAGTGGGAGACCATGTCTTCCTTTTAGGTTACCACGGTGGAAGTTTGATCAGGCTGACTGGAATGCCTTCCAACATCAGGCAAATTTTGACCTCAGTACAGTCAGTCAGGAGCCTATCAATGATGCAGTTAAGTACATCACAGAAATTATTGTCCAAGCAGCTGCGAAAGCTGTTCCAAAAACATCTGACCGGTTTCCACCATTTCCCAAACCTTGGTGGAATTCACAATGCACAGCAGCAAAAAAGGCCCAAAACAAAGCGTGGGGGATATTCCGTCGATATCCTACCACTGCTAATCTAATAGCCTTCAAGCGCACACGAGCCAAAGCACGCTACATTCGCCGTCAGAGTCAAAAGGAATCATGGATCCGTTTTACGTCATCTATTAACCAGACTACCAATTCTAAGGTAGTCTGGGATAAAATCCGGAAAATGAAGGGAAAATATACATCCCACCCTTCTTCAATCCTAGATTATAATGGATGCGCTATTGCAGATCCAACTGCAATAGCCAATGCTCTTGGGAAACATTCTCTAACATCTCTGCAACAGCTTCGTATTCCCCAGAGTTCCTGGTCCTGAAACATAAACTGGAAAGAGAAGCACTTAATTTTAAGTCCAAGGGCCTCTATCCCTACAACGGGGATTTTACTATTCAGGAACTTAAAAGAGCCCTCGCTCTTTCCAAAGCAAGTGCTGTTGGACCAGATGGCATCCATTATGACATGATTAAACATCTTTCACCAAAATCTATGGATTGTCTGCTCCTTCTGTATAACAGAATCTTTATCGAAGGGCAGTTTCCGGATTCCTGGCGCAAGGCAATCGTTCTTGCCTTTGCTAAGCCAGGAAAGGATCCAAAAGTCACTACCAATTATCGTCCTATTGCTCTGACTAGCTGTCTGTGCAAAATCCTGGAGAGAATGGTCAATTCTCGGTTAATTTGGTACTTAGAATCAAATGACCTTCTCTCCAATATCCAGTGCGGCTTCCGAAGGAACCGGTCCACTTTGGACCATCTTATTAGACTGGAAACATCCATCCGGGATGCTTTCCTAAAACGCGAACACTTGGTGTCGGTGTTCTTTGACATGGAGAAAGCGTATGACACAACTTGGAGATTTGGCATCTTAAAAGATCTGCATAGCCTTGGTCTTAGGGGACGACTCCCCATTTTTATTAAAAACTTTTTAGACAATCGATCTTTCCAAGTTCGTGTGGGATCCTCACTCTCTCGTTCCTTTAGCCAAGAGGAGGGAGTACCACAGGGATCAGTTTTAAGTGTCACGCTTTTCGCCATCAAAGTAAATTCCATCACAGAACAACTTCCTCCAACCGTAAACAGTGCCCTCTATGTTGATGACTTTAGCATTTTTTGTCAGTCATGCAACATGAGGGTTATTGAAAGACAACTGCAAAAAGCCATTGATCGCCTTAATTCCTGGGCACTTGCTAATGGCGTCAGGTTCTCGCCGGAGAAGACCGTTTGCGTGCACTTTTGTCGCAAGCGTATTCTTCATCCTGAACCTGAATTAAGGCTCGGACATAATGCTATTCCAGTAGCGGCGGATACAAAAGTTTTGGGACTCGTATTTGATAAAAAGTTAACCTTTCTGGATCACATCCGTCAACTCCGCACAAGGTGCACAAGAGGGCTGAATATTCTGCGCTCTCTTTCCTCTACATCTTGGGGTGCGGATCGATGCACCCTACTACGCATCTACCGTGCACTTGTACGATCCAGACTTGATTACGGGTCCCTGGTATACAATTCGGCCAGAGACAGTGTACTTCGTTGGCTGGACCCTGTCCATCATCAGGCCCTCCGTATAGCTACTGGAGCATTTCGAACATCTCCTGTCCAGAGCTTATACGTCGAAGCAAACGAACCGCCGTTATCGCTTCGACGTAAGCAATTGTCTCTAAACTACGCTCTAAAACTAAAATCCTTGCCAGACCATCCTACGTGGCTATCCGTTTTTGAGCCACGATGGGAAAATTTGTACAACACTCGAAAGACTGCCAATCGTCCTTTTGGTATTCGTCTCCAAGAGCTACTCAAAGAACTTAATATCAAGGTAGACAAAGTTGCTCAAACACCGAAGCAACCCCTTCCACCCTGGCATGCTCATGTTCCGGCATGTGACTTGTCCCTTAGAAATTGGGGAAAGTCGGACACTCCATCGTCTGTCTACCTGCAGCTTTATTCAGCACACCGAGCTGAATATTCTGACTTCGCGCCAGTTTACACAGACGGCTCGAAGTCGGAATCATATGTGGGATCTGCTGCTGTCTTTACAGACAGCACTACATCGGAGCAGATTCCCTCTGAATGCAGCATATTTACTGCAGAGCTGCACGCAATAGAGTTAGCCTTGGATCACATTAGTGAATGCCAACACCAACGGTTCATTTTATATTCTGACTCTCTCAGCGTGTTACAGGCTTTAATAACCGTGAAATATAATTCTCATCCAGTTCTGTCTAGCATTCAGCAGAAGATTCACTTCCTCCGTGAACGTGAATATGACATCCGCTTCTGCTGGATTCCTAGCCACATTGGGATTAAGGGAAATGATTTGGCTGACGCCGCAGCCAAATCAGCAATTCCAAATAATAACCGTTGCCTGTCAGTCCCCTATACAGACTACAGGCAAACAATACAGCAAAAGATACATTCCCAATGGCAGGATTTGTGGAATAGACAGACTGGGAATAAACTATATTGTATAAAGCCTGTAATTGAACCGTGGCAGTCTAGTCTGCGCAGGAATCGTAAGGAGGAAGTTGTTCTTGCCCGGACCCGCATCGGACATAGTCATTTGACTCATTCGTTTTTGCTGAGGGCTGATGACCCTCCTATGTGTGTGTCCTGTGGTACAACTTTAACTATCAGACACCTTTTAATTGACTGTCCAGATTTTAGCAATATCCGTTTTACCGCTTTTAACCATCTGACTGAGCCGTATACACTCAGTCAGATTTTATCTGACAATGACAATGTGTCTGCTGTTTTTAGCTATTTTAAATTAATAAAAGTTTTTAATTGTATTTAATTTATGCTTTTGTTACATTATTATATATTTCGACATGGTGGCCTTACTAATTAGGTCACCGAGAATTTAAACTTTTTAAATATTACCTAGTCTTGGCGCATTATGGCCACAGCTGCCAATGCGCCATAAAAAACCAAACCAATCAATCAATCAATTTTATCAGACAACGACCACGTGTCAGCAGTTTTTAAGTTTTTACAAGCTATTAATATATACACACATATATAAATTGGATCATTTATTTTTAAACTTATACTGCTTTTACACATTGATATATATATACAAATAATTTGACGAGGTAACCTTTTTAAAGGTTACCAGAATTCATTTTTAGTGTTATTTTAATCGTTTCCTGGCGCAGTATAGCCTTAGTTGTTTTTGCGCCAATAAACACCAAATCAAATCAAATCTGTTACTAGGGGATTTTAATGGACACAATACTCTGTGGGGTAGTGTAGACATTAATGGAAGGGGTCGGACTATAGAGCACATGCTTGAAAACAATGACCTGGCCCTTCTAAATGTTGGACTTAACACCTTTTGCCACATGCCTACCCGTACATTTACCGCGATCGATCTCTCTATATGCTCGCCCTCTCTCCTTCCCATGTGTACATGGGAGGTTGAAGACAATATTTATGGCAGTGACCACTTCCCCGTGATATCCACCCTTTGTAAAGGGAGACCATGCCACCCGTCCAGGGTGCCACGGTGGAAGATCGGTCACGCTGACTGGAATGCCTTCAAAAATCTAGCATTATTTGATATCAACACAGTCAGCAAGGAACCGATTAATGACGCGGTAAAGTACATTACAGACGCTGTTGTCCTAGCAGCGGCAATTGCAATACCAAAGACTTCGTCTCGGTTTCCACCATTTCCAAAACCCTGGTGGAATTCCAATTGCACTGCAGCAAGAAAGTCTCAAAACAAGGCGTGGGGTATTTTTCGCCGGTACCCCACCGCAGATAACTTAATAACATTCAAACGTGCACGTGCGAAAGCACGTTACGTAAGACGCCAGAGTCAGAAGGAATCTTGGATCAAATTCACATCTTCTATCAATCAGGCTTCATCATCTAAGCTTGTGTGGGATAAAGTCCGAAAAATGAAGGGGAAATATATATCCCACCCTTTTTCGATTCTGGAGTATAATGGATCTGCAATTGCAGACCAAACTGCAATTGCAAATACTTTTGGGGAGGTATTTGCTAAAGTGTCTGCCAAAACATCTTACCACCCTGAGTTTCTGGCCCTCAAACAAAATGTTGAAAGGCAACCTTTGAAATTGTCGTCAAAGAACTGTGAAGCATACAATCAACCCTTCACTGAATGGGAAATGAAAGCGGCACTATCACTATCCCAGGCGAGTGCCGTAGGGCCGGATGACATCCATTATGAGATGATAAAACATCTTTCGTCTCAATCTCTGGATCAGTTGCTCTGTTTGTACACCCCTCAACGTGGGCACCTGTACGTGGTGAGGGGACCTCCCAGTGATGCTGCTGGTTTTCCAGATTAGCTTCACTGGGATCCAACGCCCATACCTTGGTTCCAGGGTTACAACATTGGAATCCGGCGTGTGCAGCCGTGCGCCGCGACCCGTGGAAGCGGAAAGGGGGATCCTGGTGGTTGAGGGGCCCAGCCTTAATACACCACTTTGGCCCCTGCTTCGACGAGACGGGTGGTCCCGGACCGGCTCGACTGGGATCAATCGGCGGGTGGTTCTATACTGCTAGGGTCAACTGCGTTCCAATAAGTCTCCCTCCCTATGGTCCTGGGACGGGATAAAGACTTATTGGTAACGTGGGTATGGTGTTCTAAGCGAACTCGGCGTCCCATTCGTGTACGCAGTACCTGCTAGTTCACGAGTGGGCGCCCCCTCGTAGGGCTCCGTGGTGGGTGAGGTACTTAGGCATCAGACATTTTCTCTTTACTCATATGAGTAATTTAAATCCCCTTTCTTCTGGGGCCCCAACAAGGCCCCTACCTAATCGAGAAGATGAAAAAGAAAACACCTCTGCAAAAAGAGCCAGAACTGAGGATACACCAACACCATCAGTGACACCGCTCTTCCTCATTCTCCATTCCATCGGAGAACAGTCAATTGGAAAGATGTCACCCTTCTTTATCCAGAAAGGATTAGAAGGGTTGGCAGGTTCACCAAAATCCGTTAAACGACTGCGTTCTGGCGATCTTTTAGTTGAAGCTTCCAGCACAAAACAAGCTGAAAAATTCTTGAACTCTACATCCATAGGGGGAATACCTATCACCGTAACCCCCCACAAAACTCTGAACTCTTCACGTGGTGTTATATCAGAGTGGGACCTTCTTCATGTTTCTGAAGAAGAGATCTGCTCTGAATTGAAAGACCAAGGAGTGACAGCTGTGAAAAGAATATCGATACGAAAGGATGGGAATCTCGTCCCTACCCGAGTTCTTATCCTCACGTTCAATACCCCAAGGCCTCCAAGTTCCATCAAGGCAGGCTATCTAAACTGCCCAGTGAGGATTTACATCCCAAACCCACTGAGGTGTTTTAGATGCCAAAAATACGGCCACTCACAAACATCTTGTCGTGGTAACCCTGCCTGTGCTCGATGTGGTGTTAAAGACCACGAGAGCAAGGAATGTTCAGCTTCAAAACCGATCTGTATTAATTGCCAAGGAGAGCACCCCGCCTATTCTCGAGCATGCCAGCGGTGGAAGGATGAAAAAGAAATCCAAAAACTGAAAACAGAGCTGAATATCTCCTACCCAGAGGCCAGAAAACGTATCGAACCAATAAATAGCGGGAAACCTTCCTATGCTCAGAAGGTTTCTGCCAAGTGCACTATCGGTACTCAAACTGAGATGACTATACCACCGAAAGAGTCATTCACTCCGATTGCACGCTACTTATTAAATTCACAAAAGCCCACCAAAAAAACACAATCAGTTGCCACTCCTATATCCGTACCTCCTAGTGCTCCACCACTACCAAAACCAAGTGGTAAAAAAGAGCAAAAACATTCTGAAGAGTCACCCATAATAACAGAAACAATGGATGTAGAGAACAAGGAGGTACAGGATGAATCAGTCTTGGAACTCTTTGCGGAGGAAGAAATGGACACGGGACATCGTCCATTCTTCCCCAAAAAAGACAAAGCCAAGACTGATAAAAGTAAGCCCTCAGCACCTCGGAAGCCGCCTGATGGACCCACCAAGCCAAAATAATGGCTAAATTCCTACAATGGAATTGTCGTGGATTCCGGCGAAATATTGATGACATCAAGGCCCTCCTGCAAAAGCACGAGCCAGTTTGCTTTTGCTTGCAGGAGACTTATCTAAAGGCAAATGATGATCCCACCCTGCATAACATCACAATCTTTCGTAAGGATAGAATTGCGGATGGTCCTGCTCATGGAGGAGTGGCTATCCTTGTGGGTAATCAGACCCCGGTTCAGCCCTTGCTAATTACAACCAGCATAGAGGCTGTTGCAATTCGCCTTACAGTGGGATTTTTAATAACTGTCTGCTCTATTTATTTGCCACCTGGGACTGACATCTCCCAGGAAGACCTTGATGATCTTGTAACGCAGTTGTCTCCCCCTTTCTTACTTCTCGGGGATTTTAACGGACATAACACCCTATGGGGTAGTGCTAACATCAACGGAAGGGGACGGGTCATAGAGCGTATGCTCAATGATAATGACCTTTCCCTTCTAAATACTGGAACAAACACCTTCTTCCACATGCCTACCCGTACTTTTTCTGCTATTGATCTCTCTATCTGCTCCCCTTCTCTACTCCCTTCACTCACCTGGGAAGTGGAGGAGAATCCATACGGAAGTGATCACTTCCCTGTGATAACCTTGTTACACAGTGGGAGACCGTGTCTTCCTTTTAGGTTACCACGGTGGAAGTTTGATCAGGCTGACTGGAATGCCTTCCAACATCAGGTAAACTTTGATCTCAGCACCGTCAGTCAGGAGCCGATCAATGAGGCAGTAAAGTACATCACAGAAATTATTGTCCAAGCAGCTGCGAATGCTATTCCAAAAACATCTGCCCGGTTTCCACCATTTCCCAAACCTTGGTGGAATTCCCAATGCACAGCAGCAAAAAAGGCTCAAAACAAAGCGTGGGGGATATTCCGCCGATATCCTACCACGAACAACCTTATAGTGTTTAAACGTGCACGAGCCAAAGCACGTTACATCCGCCGTCAGAATCAAAGGGAATCGTGGATCCGTTTTACATCATCTATTACCCAGTTTACCAACTCTAAGGTAGTCTGGGATAAAATCCGGAAAATGAAGGGAAAACATACATCCCACCCTACTTCAATCCTAGATTATAATGGATGCGCTATTGCAGATCCAACTGCAATAGCCAACTCTCTTGGGGAAACATTCTCTAAAATCTGTGCAACATCTTCTTATTCCCCAGAGTTCCTGGTCCTGAAACAAAAAATAGAAAAACAGGCACTTAATTTTAAGTGTAAGAGCGACTGTCCCTACAACAGGGAATTCACTATACATGAACTGAAAAGAGCCCTCACTCTTTCCAAAGCAAGTGCTGTTGGACCAGATGGCATCCATTATGATATGATTAAACATCTTTCACCAAAATCTATGGATTATCTGCTCTTTCTGTATAACAGAATCTTTACCGAAGGGCAGTTTCCGGATTCCTGGCGCAAGGCAACCGTTCTTGCCTTCGCTAAGCCAGGAAAGGATCCAAAAGTCACTAGAAATTATCGTCCCATTGCTCTGACTAGCTGTTTGTGCAAAATCCTGGAGAGAATGGTGAATTCTCGTTTAATCTGGTATTTAGAAACAAATGACCTTCTCTCCAACATCCAGTGCGGCTTCCGAAGGAACCGGTCCACTTTGGACCATCTTATTAGACTGGAAACATCCATCCGGGATGCTTTCCTAAAACGTGAACACTTGGTGTCGGTGTTCTTTGACATGGAGAAAGCGTATGACACAACTTGGAGATTTGGCATCTTAAAAGATTTGCACAGCCTAGGCCTTAGAGGGCATCTCCCCGTGTTTATTCAAAACTTTTTAGCCAATCGATCTTTCCAAGTTCGTGTGGGATCCTCACTCTCTCGCTCCTTTAGCCAAGAGGAGGGAGTACCACAAGGATCAGTATTAAGTGTCACGCTTTTCGCCATCAAAATAAATTCCATCACAGAACAACTTCCTCCAACTGTAAACAGTGCCCTCTATGTTGATGACTTTAGCATTTTTTGTCAGTCATGCAACATGAGGGTTATTGAAAGACAACTGCAGAAAGCCATTGACCGCCTCAACTCCTGGGCACTTGCAAATGGCTTCAGGTTCTCGCCGGAGAAGACCGTTTGCGTACATTTTTGTCGTAAGCGTAATCTTCATCCTGAACCTGAATTAATGCTCGGACAAAATGCTATTCCAGTAGCAGCGGACACAAAATTCCTGGGACTCGTATTTGATAAAAAGTTGACCTTTCTGCACCACATCCGTCAACTTCGCACAAAGTGCACACGCGGGCTTAATATTCTCCGCTCGCTCTCCTCTACATCTTGGGGAGCGGACCGATGCACGCTTCTTCGGCTTTACCGTGCACTTGTGCGATCCAAACTTGATTATGGGTCCCAGGTATATTCTTCAGCCAGAGACAGTGCCCTTCGATGGCTGGATCCTGTCCATCACCAGGCTCTTCGTATCGCTACTGGAGCATATAGAACATCTCCTGTCCAGAGTTTATACGTCGAAGCAAACGAACCACCGTTATCGCTTCGACGTAAGCAGTTGTGTCTAAACTACGCTTTTAAACTGAAATCCCTGCCAGACCATCCTACGTGGCTATCCGTTTTTGAGCCACGATGGGAAAATTTGTACAATACCCGTAAGACTGCTAATCGTCCTTTTGGTATTCGTCTCCAAGAGCTACTCATAGAACTTGATATCAAGGTAGACAAGGTTGCCCAAACACCGAAGCAACCCCTTCCACCCTGGCATGCTCGTATTCCAATATGTGACTTGTCCCTTAAAAATTGGGGAAAGTCGGACACTCCATCATCGGTCTACCTGCAGCTTTATTCAGCACACCGAGCTGAACATTCTGACTTCGCGCCAGTTTACACAGACGGGTCGAAGTCAGAATCATATGTGGGATCTGCTGCTGTCTTTAGAGACACCACTGCATCGGAGCAGATTCCCTCTGAATGCAGTATATTTACTGCAGAGCTGCACGCTATTGAGTTAGCTTTGGATCACATCAGTAAATGCCAAAACCAACGGTTCATTTTATATTCTGATTCTCTTAGTGTGTTACAGGCTTTAATAACCGTGAGATTTAATTCTCATCCAGTTCTGTCTAGCATTCAGCAGAAGATTCACTTCCTCCGTGAACGTGAATATGATATCCGCTTCTGCTGGATTCCTAGCCACATTGGGATTAAGGGAAATGATTTGGCTGACACCGCAGCCAAATCAGCAATTCCCAGAAATAATCGCTGCCTGTCAGTCCCCTATACAGACTACAGGCAAAGAATACTCGAGAAAATACACTCCCAATGGCAAGACTCGTGGAATAGACAGACTGGAAATAAACTATATGGTATAAAGCCTGTAATTGAACCGTGGCAGTCTAGTCTGCGCAGGAATCGTAAGGAGGAAGTTGTTCTTGCCCGGACCCGCATAGGACACAGTCATTTAACTCATTCATTTTTGCTGAGGGCTGATGACCCTCCTATGTGTGAGTTTTGTGGCACAGTTCTATCAATTAGACACATTTTAATCGAATGTCCAGTTTTTAGCAGTATCCGTCTTACCGCTTTTAATCATCTGACTGAGCCATATACACTCAGTCAGATTTTATCCGACAATGACAATGTGTCTGCTATTTTTAGATTTTTAAAGTCAATAAATATTTTTACTCGTTTATAAAATTTACATTTTTCTTATACTTCTTGACATAGTGACCTAACTAATTAGGTCACTGAAAGTTTAAATTATTTTATAAATGACATGGTCTTGGCGCATTATAGCCTTAGTAGCTAATGCGCCAATAAAACCAAAACCAAACCAAACCAAAAATCTGTTTGTACAACAGAGTTTATCTTGAAGATGAGTTTCCGGACTCCTGGCATAAGGCAATCGTGCTTGCGTTTCCAAAACCAGGAAAAGATCCAAAATCTCCGAGTAATTACCGTCCCATTGCTTTGACAAGCTGCTTGTGCAAGATCCTGGAAAGGATGGTGAATGCCCGTCTCATGTGGTATTTAGAAGGGAATGACCTCCTTTCCAAAGTTCAATGTGGTTTCCGAAGGAACAGGTCAACACTTGACCATCTTATAAGACTGGAAACATCTATCCGAGATGCTTTCCTTAAACGTGAACACCTGGTGTCAATTTTCTTTGATATCGAAAAAGCGTATGACACGGCCTGGAGATTTGGAATCTTAAAGGATATCCATGATCTGGGTCTGAGGGGCCATCTAGCCTTCTTCATTAAAAATTTCTTATTGAACCGGTCATTCCAAGTTCGTGTCGGCTCTGTTTATTCTCAATCTTTTTGTCAAGAAGAAGGAGTCCCCCAAGGGTCAGTGTTAAGTGTTACGCTTTTCGCTATCAAAGTTAATTCTATTACTGAACAACTTCCTCGAACCGTAAACAGCGCCCTCTTTGTTGATGACTTTACCATCTTCTGTCAGTCATGCAACATGAGGGTTATTGAACGACAATTGCAGCATGCCATAGACCACGTCAACTCTTGGGCAGTGGCTAATGGTTTCAGGCTATCACCACAGAAGACCGTCTGCGTACATTTTTGTCGCAAACGGAACCTTCACCCTGAACCAGAACTCAAACTTGGACAACACATCATTCCAGTAGTACCTGAGACAAAATTCTTAGGTCTCACATTCGATAAGAAGTTGACATTTTTACCACATATCCGTCAACTGCGAACAAGGTGCACGAGGGGATTGAATCTCCTTCGTGCCATCTCCTCAAATAAATGGGGGGCAGACCGATGCACTTTACTGCGTCTTTATCGTACACTTGTTCGTTCAAAATTAGACTATGGGTCCCAAGTGTACGCATCGGCTAGAAATAGCGTACTACGGTGGCTAGACCCACTGCACCACCAAGCCATCCGTACTGCAACTGGAGCATTCAGAACATCTCCCGTCCAGAGTTTATACGTCGAAGCAGGTGAACCACCACTATTGTTCCGACGAAAGCAATTGTCGCTAAACTATACCTTCAAACTAAAATCCCTGCCAGACAACCCAACGTGGGCTTGTGTTTTTGAGCCACGATGGGAAACGCTTTATAAAACCCGTCAGACTGCTAACCGATCCTTTGGCATCCGTGTCCAAGATCTGCTCAGAGAGCTCAACATTACGGTAGACAATGTTGCAAAGTCACCAAGGCATCTACTTCCACCCTGGCATGCTCGCTTACCATCATGTGACTTCTCCATAAAAAGTTGGGGTAAAGCCATAACTCCGTCCTCTGTCTACCAACAACTCTATGCTGTCCATCGATCCGATTACTCTGATTTCTTGCCTGTGTTCTCTGATGGCTCGAAGTCAGAGTTGTCTGTAGGATCTGCTGCTGTCTTTCCAGATTGTACTATATCTGGGAAGATTCCCCTCGAATGCAGCATATATACAGCTGAGTTGTATGCTATAGAGCTAGCCTTGGACCACATTAAAACCCGGAAGCATCAAAGATGTATGGTGTACACTGACTCTTCAAGTACACTGCAGGCTTTATCGGGGATGAGATATAATCCTCATCCAATATTGACCCGGGTTCAGCAGACTTTACATTCTTTGTTTGAGAGTTCACTCGATATCCGTTTCTGCTGGATCCCAAGCCACATTGGGATCAGGGGAAATGAACTGGCTGATGCTGCGGCCAGATCACCAGAACCCCAAAACACGTATTGCCTGTTAGTCCCCTATACAGACTACAGGCAAATAATACACCAAAAGATTAATTCCCAATGGCAACAATCTTGGCATGAGCAAGTCACAAACAAGCTCTATCAGATAAAGCCTGTAATCGGACATTGGCAGTCTAGTCTGCGCAGGAACCGCAGAGAGGAAGTTGTTTTAGCTCGCCTCCGCATAGGACACAGTCATCTTACACATGCTTTTCTGCTGAGGGCAGATGACTGTCCTATGTGCGAGAACTGTGGCACCATTTTAACTATTTATCACATTTTAACCGTGTGTCCACGTTTTACCCCTGAACGTGATTTTTATTTTACCGCTTTTAGTCATCTGGCTGAGCCTTATACACTCAGCCAGATTTTATCCGACAATGACCACGTGTCTGCTGTCTTTAGCTTTTTAAAATCAATAAACGTTTTCGCTTATATATAAAATTTACATTTTATTGTGAAATTTTGTTGATTTACCTTTTATACATTTGCTAAATTTTTTGACATAGTGACCTAATTAATTAGGTCACTGAAAGTTTATTCTTTTATACATGACCTGGTCTTGGCGCATTATAGCCTAAGTTGCTAATGCGCCAATAAAACCCAAATCAAACTCAAACTCAAACTCTTTTTGCTCTAAGAACAGATTCTATCACTAAACAACTTCCAAATACTGTAGAAACTTACCTTTATGCAGATGACCTTTCCATCTCCTGTCATTCCCAAAATATGAGAACTATTGAACGACAGCTTCAGATATCATTAAATAAAATACAGCAATGGGCCAGTCTTAACGGCTATAGGCTTTCGCAGCAGAAAACAGTTGCTATCCATTTTTGTAGACAACGCAAACTTCATCTGGATCCTGAACTTTACATCTCTAATATCTCCATCCCAGTCACTAGTAATATTAGATTTCTAGGTTTAATCATGGACAACAAGCTAAATTTCTTAGAGCACATTAAAAAAGTACGTACTGCCTGCTTAAAAAAGATAAACCTACTAAGAGCTTTATCTGCACAAACGTGGGGTGCAGATCGTACCTCCCTTCTTCGATTATACAGGGCATTAATCAGATCTCGCCTTGATTATGGAGCTCCCATTTATGACTCTGCCAGAAAGAGCGCATTACGCTGGCTTGATCCAGTACAACACAGTGCACTGAGGATTGCACTTGGCGCATTCAGAACATCGCCAGCACATAGCCTTTACATTGATGCTCACGAGCCGCCACTATCTTTACGTAGGAAATTGCTTTTGCTGAAGTATTCTGTCAAGATACAAAGTTGTGCCTCACATCCCATTCAGCCATATCTTTTCAATCCGCCATTTGAAAATCTGTACAGAAATAAACCTAGCATAGTAAAACCAGCTGGTCATCGCCTCCTTGAACTATTGCAGGTTTGGAATGTATCCATCCATTCCGTAAAACAAGTCGCCACTTGTACTCAACCACCATGGGTTCCACCTCCTATGCAGAGGCTCATGAACCACCACTACAACTCCGGAGACAAAACTTGTTGTTATACTACGCTGCAAAGATAAAATCAATACCTGACCACCCGACATGGACAATCCTACACGAACCAAGTTTGGAAAACTTATATAGAGCACATCCAAATGCTAACAAACCAGCAGGCATATATTTAAGAGACCTAATCCAGCAACGTAATTTAGATCTCAGTCAGATAGCAGTTTCTCCTAAAATTCCATATCCACATTGGGATACCATTCAAACGATATGCGATCTTCATATGGATAAATGGAACAAAGATTCCCTACCTACACAAAATTTCCAACAATTACACGCAGCCTACAGAGACCAACATTGTAATTCTACCTTGATATACACAGATGGCTCCAAAACAGAAACCAAAGTAGGAATTGCAGCCAAATTCCCCAACACCATTATTTCCAAACTACTTCCAACTGAGTGCAGCATATATACGGCAGAACTGGAGGCTATACAACTAGCCATAAACCATATATGGCTAACCAACATCGCCAACAGTATAATATTTACCGATTCGTTCAATGCTCTGCAAGCCTTAAAGGATAGCACCACCAATACCCATCCGACCGTATGTAAAATACATAACACGCTTTCAAAACTAGCAAAGCGAAAGCAGAACATAAGATTCTGCTGGGTTCCCGGACATGTAGGAATAGATGGCAATGAACAGGCAGACCAAGCAGCAAAACAAGCAGAAGGCCCAATCAACAATAGCATAAAAATACCATACCAGGACTATAAAACTACAATTCGAAATAGTGGCGAAAAGCAGTGGCAACAAAAATGGCAGGAACAGGCTGGTAACAAATTATTACAGATAAAACCGCTGTTACAACAATGGAAAACCAGTAGAAGAACCAACAGACAAGAAGAAGTTATACTGAGCAGATTAAGAATAGGACACACCAATGTTACCCACTCCTATCTACTCCGAGCCGAATCTCCGCCGCAGTGCTCCGACTGTCAAACAGTGCAAACGATCCAACATATCCTACTTGACTGCCCTAACTTCACACGACAGCGTCAGATTACCTTTAAATCCTTAAAAGGAATGGACACATTTTCATTAAGAACAATATTGTCAGATAAATCTAATATATCCGAAGTCTTCCAGTTTCTCAAACGGATTAACTACTATAATTTGATATAAAATTCATAACAAAAGACATCATTGAATAAGCCATAAATCATAAGTTTGGCGCATTATAGCCATAGAAGCTGATGCGCCAGTAAAATATCCAATCCAACCAACCAAACCACCTCCTATACCGACCTGTGACACTTACCTCTGTCAGTGGGGAAAGAATATCTTGCAATCATCAAATATCAGACAAGTTCATGCTGTTCACACTCAAAAATATATTGATTTTTTACCAATATACACAGATGGCTCTAAATCCAATTCAAAAGTTGGAGCAGCTGCAGTGTTTCCGAATACAATTGTATCAGCAGCCCTTCCTCCTGAATTCAGTATCTTTTCAGCTGAATTATTCGCAATTAAACTAGCTTTAAAAAATCTCTCTCCTGACCGCTTTTTAAAATCAGTAATTTACACTGATTCCCTCAGCTCAATCAAGGCTTTGTGTAATTCCTCAGACAAGTTTCACCCTGTTATAAATGAAATTAGAAAATTATTGCTAAAGATTATAGAACGCCACCAACTGGTCACCTTCTGCTGGATACCAGCACATTCTGATATTTTAGGCAATGAACTGGCTGATAAAGCTGCAAAAAACCCAACCAGCTTAGATTTAACCAATATCCCTGTTCCAGCCTCAGACTACGCACTAATGATTCATGCTGCACCCCTCGACGTGGGCACCTGTACGTGGTGAGGGGACCTCCCAGTGATGCTGCTGGTTTTCCAGATTAGCATCACTGGGATCCAACGCCCATACCTTGGTTCCAGGGTTACATCATTGGAATCCGGCGTGTGCAGCCGTGCGCCGCGACCCGTGGAAGCGGAAAGGGGGATCCTGGTGGTTGAGGGGCCCAGCCTTAATACACCACTTTGGCCCCTGCTTCGACGAGACGGGTGGTCCCGGACCGGCTCGACTGGGATCAATCGGCGGGTGGTATTATACTGCTAGGGTCAACTGCGTTCCAATAAGTCTCCCTCCCTATGGTCCTGGGACGGGATAAAGACTTATTGGTAACGTGGGTATGGTGTTCTAAGCGAACTCGGCGTCCCATTCGTGTACGCAGTACCTGCTAGTTCACGAGTGGGCGCCCCCTCGTAGGGCTCCGTGGTGGGTGAGGTACTTAGGCATCAGACATTTTTCTTTACTCTCATGAGTAATTCAAATCCCCTTTCTTCTGGGGCCCCAACAAGGCCCCTACCTAATCGAGATGATGACGCAGATAACACCTCTGCAAAACGAGCCAGAACTGAGGATAAATCACCACCATTAGTGACACCGCTTTTCCTCATTCTCCATTCCACCGGAGAGCAGTCCATTGGAAAGATGTCACCCTTCTTCATCCAGAAAGGATTAGAAGGGTTGGCAGGTTCACCAAAATCTGTAAAAAGACTGCGTTCTGGCGACCTTTTGGTCGAAGCTTCTACCACCAAGCAAGCGGAAAAAAATCATAAAGGCTACATCCATAGGGGGAATACCTATCATCGTAACCCCTCATAAAACTCTAAATTCTTCACGTGGTGTCATATCAGAGTGGGACCTTCTTCATGTTTCTGAAGAAGAGATCTGCTCTGAATTGAAAGACCAAGGAGTGACAGCTGTAAAGAGAATATCGATACGGAAGGATGGGAATCTCGTCCCTACCCGAGTTCTCATCCTCACGTTTAACACCCCACGGCCTCCAAATTCCATCAAGGCAGGTTATCTAAACTGCCCAGTGAGGATTTATATCCCAAACCCACTGCGGTGTTTTAGATGCCAAAAATACGGCCACTCACAAACATCTTGTCGTGGTAACCCTGCCTGTGCTCGATGTGGTGTTAAAGACCACGAGAGCAAGGAATGTACAGCTCCAAAACCCGCCTGTGTTAAC
Organism: Mastigoproctus giganteus; assembly: GCF_048544385.1. Classification (NCBI taxonomy): domain Eukaryota; kingdom Metazoa; phylum Arthropoda; class Arachnida; order Uropygi; family Thelyphonidae; genus Mastigoproctus; species Mastigoproctus giganteus. Next base: position 236,151,454 of record NC_143581.1, read on the forward strand.
TGCCAAGGTGAGCACCCCGCCTATTCAAGAGCATGCCAGCGGTGGAAAGACGAAAAAGAAATCCAAAAACTAAAAACAGAGCTGAATATTTCCTACCCAGAGGCCAGAAAACGTATCCAACCAGTAAATAGCGGGAAACCTTCATATGCCCAGAAGGTTTCTGCTAAGAGCACTATCGGGACACAAACTGAGATGACTATACCACCAAGAGAGTCATTCACCCCGATTGCACGCTATTTATTGAGTTCTCAAAAGCCCACCAAAAAAACACAGTCAGTTGCCACTCCTATATCCGTACCTCCTAGTGCTCCACCACTACCAAAACCAAGTGGTAAAGAGCCTGAAGTAACAACAGAAAGAATGGATGTAGAGAACAAGGAGGTACAGGATGAATCAGTCTTGGAACTCTTTGCGGAGGAAGAAATGGACACGGGACATCGTCCATTCTTCCCCAAAAAAGACAAAGCCAAGACTGATAAAAGTAAGCCCTCAGCACCTCGGAAGCCGCCTGATGGACCCACCAAGCCAAAATAATGGCTAAATTCCTACAATGGAATTGTCGTGGATTCCGGCGAAATACTGATGACATCAAGGCCCTCCTGCAAAAGCACGAGCCAGTTTGCTTTTGCTTGCAGGAGACTTATCTAAAGGCAAATGATGATCCCACCCTGCATAACATCACAATCTTTCGTAAGGATAGAATTGCGGATGGTCCTGCTCATGGAGGAGTGGCTATCCTTGTGGGTAATCAGACCCCAGTTCAGCCCTTGCTAATTACAACCAGCATAGAGGCTGTTGCAATTCGCCTTACAGTGGGATTTTTAATAACGGTCTGCTCGATTTATTTGCCACCTGGGACTGACATCTCCCAGGAAGACCTTGATGATCTTGTAACGCAGTTGCCTCCCCCTTTCTTACTTCTCGGGGATTTTAACGGACATAACACCCTGTGGGGTAGTGCTAACATCAACGGAAGGGGACGAGTCATAGAGCGTATGCTCAATGACAATGACCTTTCCCTTCTAAATACTGGAACAAACACCTTCTTCCATATGCCTACCCGTACTTTTTCTGCCATTGATCTGTCTATCTGCTCCCCTTCTCTACTCCCTTCACTCACCTGGGAAGTGGAGGAGAATCCATACGGAAGTGATCACTTCCCTGTGATAACCTTGTTACACAGTGGGAGACCGTGTCTTCCTTTTAGGTTACCACGGTGGAAGTTTGATCAGGCTGACTGGAATGCCTTCCAACATCAGGCAAATTTTGAGCTCAGTACAGTCAGTCAGGAGCCTATCAATGACGCAGTAACGTACATCACAGAAATCATTGTCCACGCAGCTGCTAATGCTGTCCCAAAAACATCAGCCCGGTTTCCACCATTTCCCAAACCTTGGTGGAATTCACTATGCACAGCAGCAAAAAAGGCTCAAAACAAAGCGTGGGGGATATTTCGCCGATATCCTACCACGAACAACCTTATAGCCTTCAAACGTGCACGAGCCAAAGCACGCTACATCCGTCGTCAGAGCCAAAAGGAATCGTGGATCCGTTTTACATCATCTATTAACCAGTCTACCAACTCTAAGGTAGTCTGGGATAAAATCCGGAAAATGAAGGGAAAATATACATCCCACCCTTCTTCAATCTTAGATTATAATGGATGCGCTGTTGCAGATCCAACTGCAATAGCCAATGCTCTTGGGGAAACATTCTCTAACATCTCCGCAACATCCTCGTACTCCCCAGAGTTCCTGGTCCTGAAACATAAACTGGAAAGAGAAGCACTTAATTTTAAGTCCAAGGGCCTCTATCCCTACAACGGGGATTTTACTATTCAGGAACTGAAAAGAGCCCTCGCTCTTTCCAAAGCAAGTGCTGTTGGACCAGATGGCATCCATTATGACATGATTAAACATCTTTCACCAAAATCTATGGATTGTCTGCTCCTTCTGTATAACAGAATCTTTACTGAAGGGCAGTTTCCGGATTCCTGGAGAAAGGCAATCGTTCTTGCCTTCCCTAAGCCAGGAAAGGATCCAAAAGTCACCACCAACTATCGTCCTATTGCTCTGACTAGCTGTCTGTGCAAAATCCTGGAGAGAATGGTTAATTCTCGTTTAATATGGTACTTAGAATCAAATGACCTTCTCTCCAACATACAGTGCGGCTTCCGAAGGAACCGGTCCACTTTGGACCATCTTATTAGATTGGAAGCATCCATCCGGGATGCTTTCCTAAAACGTGAACACTTGGTGTCGGTGTTCTTTGACATGGAGAAAGCGTATGACACAACTTGGAGATTTGGCATCTTAAAAGATCTGCATAGCCTTGGCCTTAGGGGGCAACTCCCCATTTTTATTAAAAACTTTTTAGCCAATCGATCTTTCCAAGTTCGTGTGGGATCCTCACTCTCTCGTTCCTTCAGCCAAGAGGAGGGAGTACCACAAGGATCAGTATTAAGTGTCACGCTTTTTGCCATCAAAGTGAATTCCATCACAGAACAACTTCCTCCAACTGTAAACTGTGCCCTCTATGTTGATGACTTTAGCATATTTTGTCAGTCATGCAACATGAGGGTTATTGAAAGACAACTGCAGAAAGCTATTGATCGCCTCAACTCCTGGGCTCTTGCTAATGGCTTCAGGTTCTCGCCGGAGAAGACCGTTTGCGTACACTTTTGTCGTAAGCGTAATCTTCATCCTGAGCCTGAATTAAAGCTCGGACAAAATGTAATTCCAATAGCAGCGGACACAAAATTCTTGGGACTCGTATTCGATAAAAAGCTGACCTTTCTGGATCACATCCGTCAACTCCGCACAAAGTGCACAAGAGGGCTAAATATTCTGCGCTCTCTTTCCTCAACATCTTGGGGTGCGGATCGATGCACCCTACTACGCATCTATCGTGCACTTGTACGATCCAGACTGGATTACGGGTCCCTGGTATACAATTCGGCCAGAGACAGTGTACTTCGTTGGCTCGATCCTGTCCATCATCTGGCTCTCCGTACCGCTATTGGAGCATATCGCACATCTCCTGTCCAGAGCTTATACGTCGAAGCAAACGAACCGCCATTATTGCTTCGACGTAAGCAGTTGTCTCTAAACTACGCTCTAAAACTGAAATCCCTGCCAGACCACCCTACGTGGCTAACCGTTTTTGAGCCACGATGGGAAAATTTGTACAACACCCGTAAGACTGCCAATCGTCCTTTTGGTATTCGTGTCCAAGAGCTACTCAAAGAACTTAATATAAAGGTAGACAGGGTTGCCCAAACACCAAAGCAACCCCTTCCACCCTGGCATGCTCATGTCCCGGCATGTGACTTGTCCCTTCGAAATTGGGGAAAGTCGGACACTCCATCGTCTGTCTACCTGCAGCTTTTTTCAGCACACCGAGCTGAACATTCTGACTTCGCGCCAGTCTACACAGACGGGTCGAAGTCAGAATCATATGTGGGATCTGCTGCTGTCTTTACAGACAGCACTACATCGGAGCAGATTCCCTCTGAATGCAGCATATTTACTGCAGAGCTGCACGCTATAGAGTTAGCCTTGGATCACATTAGTGAATGCCAATACCAACGGTTCATTTTGTATACCGACGCTCTCAGCGTGTTACAGGCTTTAATATCTGTGAGATATAATTCTCATCCAGTTCTGTCTAGCATTCAGCAGAAGATTCACGTTCTCCATGAACGTGAATATGATATCCGCTTCTGCTGGATTCCTAGCCACATTGGGATTAGGGGAAATGATTTGGCTGACGCCGCAGCCAAATCAGCAATTCCCAATAATGACCACTGCCTGTTAGTCCCCTATACAGACTACAGGCAAATAATACATCAAAAGATACATTCCCAATGGCAGGATTCGTGGAATAGACAGACTGCGAATAAGTTATATCATATAAAACCTGTAATTGAACCGTGGCAGTCTAGTCTGCGCAGGAATCGTAAGGAGGAAGTTGTTCTTGCCCGGACCCGCATAGGACACAGTCATTTAACTCATTCGTTTTTGCTGAGGGCTGATGACCCTCCTATGTGTGTGTCCTGTGGCACAATCCTAACGATTAGACACCTTTTAATTGACTGTCCAGATTTTAGCAGCACCCGTTTTACCGCTTTTAGTCATCTGACTGAGCCTTATACACTCAGTCAGATTTTATCCGACAATGACAACGTGTCTGCTGTTTTTAGCTATTTTAAATCAATAAAAGTTTTTAATTGTATTTAAAATTTGTTATTGTTATCTCTTTATTGATTTAATTTTTATATATTTGTTATTATTTATCTGGACATGGTGACCTAACTAATTAGGTCGCCGAGAATTTAAACTTTTAAATATTGCATAGTCTTGGCGCATTATGGCCACAGCTGCCAATGCGCCAATAAAAAACCAAAAACAAACAAACATGCTGCATGCCTATCAGAATGGACAGCACTATGGCATTCCCAAACGAATAATAAACTCTTACAGATTAAACAAGTTCCGAAAATCTGGCTCTCCAGTGTCCGGACATCAAGGCGGGAAGAAGTAATTCTTTCAAGAGCTAGAATAGGTCATACTTACCTGACCCATCTTCATTTACTCACAGGAGATGATCCACCACAGTGTCCACATTGTTCTCTAAATTTGACAGTGAAACACATTCTCATTGAATGTCCATACTATAAACAAAACAGAAATACCACCCTGCTATCTTTGGTTAACCCTCGAAAACCAATAACTCTAGAGAATATCATTGGTGACAATGCAAATATTCCGGAATTTTTTAACTTTCTGAAACAAATTGGAGTTTTCAGTCATTTCTGATTTCTGCCTTTTCTGATGTGACAAGAATTTCTCATATATTAATACAATAAAGGAATAGGCGCATTATAGCCAAAGCAGCTTATGCGCCATAAAACCCCCACAACAACAACAACCAAAGAGACAAAAGACTGATCGGATGGAGCAACCTTGCCCGTCGTTCTTAATCATCCACTCCCTTACTAGTCAGCCCATGAATAAATTGTCTCCGTTTGTAATACAAAAACATCTGGAGGGTATTGCAGGATCTCCCAAGACGGTGAAGAGACTGCAATCAGGAGACTTACTAGTAGAAACCACCAACCACAGACATTCCGAGAAGCTGTTACAACTCACAAGCTTTGCTGGCATTCCAGTTAAAATATCTCCACACACAACCCTAAATTCATCTAAGGGTGTGATATCCAGTTGGGACTTACTGAATGTCACCGATGAAGAAATAACCCAAGAACTGCAGGGACAGAATGTAATTGAAGCAAAAAGAATAATGACTAAAAAAGATAATCAACTGACACCTACAAGAAATATTATTCTCACCTTCAATACACCCAACTTACCCTCCTCTGTAAAAGCAGGTTATTTACTTTGCCGCATCCGACCTTACATTCCAAACCCTTTAAGGTGTTACAAATGCCAAAAGTATGGCCACTCACAAACTGTATGCAGAGGAGTTCCTGTTTGCCCTAATTGTGGATCCTCAGATCACATACAAAGTAACTGTACAGCTACAAAAATGACCTGCCCAAATTGCAACGGTGACCATCCTGCATATTCAAAGACATGTGAAAAGTGGAAAACGGAGAAAAAAATAGTAAAATACAAGGTAGAGAACAAAGTAAGTTACCCAGAAGCGAGAAAATTAGTCGCTCCTACTATAACCAAAAATATGACCTATGCCAATGCTGTAAAAAAATTTCAGACAGTCTCCACTCAAACTGATGTAACAGTTCCCACTAACAAATCAATTTCTGACTGGCCCCGGGTGCCAAGCGAATCCGAGGTCAAGCGTATCTAGTGCGAATCAAAGAGTGATATTTCTGAGAGATAAAAGTTCTTTTTATTTATATCGTTTTCTATCAGCAGTTTATTTCTCATAAATAAGTTCTCCACTTGTAAAGTATCAAGTAAGGACAGAGGAAGGAAATTCACCTTTCTTTTTGTTATATATATTATATTCTTTACTAACAACTAACCTTTCTAACCGCTTGGCCTCCTTGCGGCACTGCTCCTGCTTCCCCGTGGCGGGGCCGGAAATCTTGGCAAGTAAGTCCACTTGCCAAGGGCTAAAAGGAGCAATCATAGATAACACAAACCAAAATGACATGAATAATGACAACCCAAAGAGATTGAAGACAGATCGGATGGAGCAACCCTGCCCATCTTTCCTAATCTTCCACTCTCTCAGTAACCAGCCTATGAGCAAATTGTCTCCCTTTGTTATACAGAAACATCTAGAGGGTATAGCAGGATCTCCCAAGACGGTGAAGAGACTGCAATCAGGAGACTTACTCATAGAAACCATGAATCAAAGACATTCTGAAAAGCTTCTACAACTGACAAGCTTTGCTGGAATTCCTGTAAAAATATCCCCTCACGCAACCCTAAATGGCCCCGGGTGCCAAGCGATTGTGACTGAGCGAATTCTCTGTGCTTAAAGAGTGATTTTCCAAAAGTGATATTATAGTTCTTTTACGTTCCTGTCCTTAAAATAATTTATATTTTCAGTAGCAGCTCTTGTTAAAAAAGTACTTTACAGAGCCGGAAAGGAAAGTCACCTTTCTTTATTTCTTATATATATATTACTAACCCCTACTACTTCTCGCTTGGTCACACCAGGCACTGCTCCTGCCTCCCCGTGGCGGGGCCGGAAATCTTGGCAGAACAGTTAATCTGCCAAGGGCCAAAAGGAGCAATTATGGAACACAATACGTTTCCTCCACTAGAGCCGACAAGCTCTCGGCCAGACATAGAAAATGAACATGACATGTCTCAACCGAAGAGGTTTAAGACCAACTCTTCAAACTTAGATTTTCCTGCATTTCTCATAATGCATTCACTTACGGATCAGCCTCTCACCAAATTGTCTCCGTTTCTTATCCAGAAACACCTCGAAAGTCTTGCAGGATCTCCAAAAACAGTCAAGCGACTGCAATCAGGAGATCTACTAATAGAAACAATCAGCAGGAAACATTCGGAGCATCTACTAAAAGTTACAAATTTTGCTGGAATTTCGGTAAAAATCTCTCCCCATGGTACCCTGAACACTTCTAAGGGTGTTATATCCAGCTGGGACCTACTGAATGTCTCGGAGGAGGAGATATGTCAAGAACTTCAGGAGCAAAATGTAATTGCAGTAAAAAGAATCATGATTAAAAAGGACAACACACTGGCACCTACAAGGAATATTATACTTACTTTTAATACCCCAAACCTACCTTCTTCCATAAAAGCAGGTTATCTTCTTTGCCGCATTAGACCCTACATCCCTAATCCATTGAGATGCTATAAGTGCCAAAAGTATGGCCACTCTCAAACGGCATGTAGAGGAAACCCAGTCTGTCCCAACTGTGGCTCCACCGGTCATACTCAAAATGACTGTTCAACAACAGAAATGAGCTGTCCTAACTGTAAAGGAAACCATCCCGCCTATTCTAAGACATGCGACAGATGGAAAACTGAAAAGAAAATTGTGAAGTATAAAATTGAAAATAAAGTAAGCTTTCAAGAAGCGAGAAAAATAATTGCACCCAGTATAACAAAACGTACATATGCCAGCGTCGCACAAAAATATCAATCAGTGGCCACCCAGACTGATGTTACAGTCCCCTCAAACAATTCAATCTCTGACTGGGCACGAACTGTTCTATCCCAGCAACAGTCCAATATCCCGAAACAGTTGAACCAGGCAAGCAATACTGCTCTTACAGTACCAGCGAAATCTTCTTCTCCTACTCCTCCAACGAATGCTGCTGCTCCATCAAAGAATCGAGGTCCAAACAACAAAATGAATATTCAAGACACATCCATGGATACAATTGACTTATCCAGACAGGAAGACCCAGTCTTAGAAATACATGTGGAAGAAGAAGATATGGACATCGGTCGGCCATTCTTCAAAAAAGACAAACCGAAACCTGAACGCCATAAAACAGTCACATCAAAAAAACAGTCAGATACAGCTTCTTTTACTAAACACCAATAATGCCTTATTTTCTTCAATGGAATTGTAGAGGATTTCGTTGCAATTTTAATGATATTCAAGACTTAATTAATCGCTACAATCCAGTTGGTTTCTGTATACAGGAAACCTATTTAACTTCCCAAATTTCTGCCAGCATAAAGAACTACTCTATCTACCGACAAGATCGTAATACTTCCACTTCCGCTCGTGGGGGTGTGGCCATCTTGGTCAATTCAAAAACCCCAACCAAGCAAATTGCTTTGAAAACTGAAATTGAAGTCATTGCTGTGCGTTTGGTAACCGAAATTGAGATAACATTAGTATCAATTTATCTTCCACCAAATCATACCTTCTCTTATCAAGATCTTGAAAACCTGCTAATACAGCTACCTTCCCCTATATGTCTCCTGGGAGATTTCAATGGCCACCACCCCTTATGGGGATCTACCAAATTGGACAGGCATGGACGACTGATAGAAACCTTGATAGATAAGCAAAACCTTACCATTCTTAATACCGGTGCACCTACTCATATACAATTACCCCCTCGACGTGGGCACCTGTACGTGGTGAGGGGACCTCCCAGTGACGCTGCTGGACTTCCAGACTAGCATCACTGGGATCCAACGCCCACAGCCTAGGTTCCGGGCTTACATCAATGGAATCCGGCGTGTTTGCCGTGCGCTGCGACCCGTGGAAATTCGGAAAGGGGGATCCTGGTGGTTGAGGGGCCCAGCTTCAATACACCACTTTGGCCCCTGCTTCGACAAGACGGGTGGTCCTGGAAGGCCCGGCTAGGATCAATCGGCTAGTAGGTTCGCCTGCGAGGGTCAACCGTGTCAATGCCACGCCCCTACCCTCATGGTCCGAGGGACAGGATTCAGGCTGGCGGCGGTGCGGGTATAGTGTCTGGGTAGCCCTGGCGTTCCACTCCCGAGCGCATTTATTGCATGCCGGGTAGTGGGCGTCCCTTTGGGCTCCGTGGTGGGTGGGGAGCCCGGACACTGAACAATAAAATAAACTCTATGAATCCTGAGAAACTTACTTCTTCAGGGGCCCCAACCCGGTCCCTATCTGAAAATTTAGACGGAGAATCAGATAGCATTATTGCTAATAAGAGGCAGCGAACTGAATTACCATCAGGTCCTATCCCGCGGTTTTTAATCATGCACTCCACCAATGAAAAACCGATTGGAAAAATGTCACCTTTCTTTATACAGAAAGGATTAGATGGGTTAGTAGGTTCACCCAAATCAGTTAAGAGGCTCCGCTCTGGAGACCTCTTAATCGAAACTAAAAATGACAGGCAATCCGAACATCTACTCCGAGTAACATCAATCGGAGGAATCCCTATAACGGTGACACCACACAGAACACTCAATTCATCGAGAGGTGTCATTTCGGAGTGGGACCTTCTCGACGTCACCGAGGAGGAAATCTGCTCCGAATTAAAACCACAGGGAGTCATTGCCGTCAAGAGAATCACTGCGCGAAGGGATGGAAAAATAGTTAAAACCAGGAGCGTTATCCTGACTTTTAACTCTCCTAAACCTCCTGACGAGATCAAAGCTGGATATATCAACTGTTCAGTGCGTCCATACGTTCCGAACCCTTTACGGTGTTTTAAATGCCAGAAGTATGGACACTCTCAAATGGCCTGCCGTGGAGTCCTTGCATGCGCACGATGCGGTGCAAAGGACCACGAAACAACAGCATGTTCAGCCGCAAAACCCACCTGTATTAACTGTGAGGGCGAACATCCGGCCTACTCACGAGCATGCCAGAGGTGGAAAGAAGAAAAAGAAATTCAACGGCTGAAGGCAGAGCTAAATATATCATACCAGGAGGCAAGGAAATCGGTCAAACCCCTGAATATCAACAGACCTACCTACGCCCAGAAGGTAGCAGGGAGATGTTCCGTCGGAACTCAGACGGACATGACCATTCCTCCCAAGGAGTCTTTCACTCCCATCGCGCGGTATCTCTTAAGTTCGCAAAAACCTACACAGAAGGACCAATCAGCTGCCACTCCTATATCGGTACCTCCTAATGCTCCACAATTAACAAAGGTAATTACGAAAGAAAAGAATAAGAAAGGGGAAGTCCCCCCTACTACCCAAGAAAAAATGGATGTCGAGCAAAAGGAGGTACCCGAAGAATCAGTCTTGGAACTCTTTGCGGAGGAAGAAATGGACACGGGACAGCGTCCATTCTTCCCCAAAAAAGATAAATCCAAGACTGATAAAAGTAAGCCCTCAGCACCTCGGAAGCCGCCAGATGGACCCACCAAGCCAAAATAATGGCTAAATTCCTACAATGGAATTGTCGTGGATTCCGGCAAAATATGGATGACATCAAGGCCCTCCTGCAAAAGCACGAGCCGGTTTGCTTTTGCTTGCAGGAGACATATCTAAAGGCAAATGATGATCCCACCATGCACAACATCACATTTTTTCGAAAGGATAGAATTGCGGACGGCCCTGTACATGGGGGAGTGGCTATCCTTGTGGGTAACCAGACCCCAGTGCAGCCTTTGCTAATTACAACCAGCATAGAGGCTGTTGCAATTCGCCTTTCAGTGGGATTTCTATTAACTGTGTGCTCCATTTATTTGCCACCTGGGACTGACATCCCCCAGGCAGACCTTGATGATCTCCTTACGCAGCTGCCACCCCCTTTCTTACTTCTCGGGGATTTTAACGGACATAACACCCTGTGGGGTAGTGCTAACATCAACGGAAGGGGACGAGTCATAGAGCATATGCTCAATGACAATGACCTTTCCCTTCTAAATACTGGAACAAACACCTTCTTCCACATGCCTACCCGTACTTTTTCTGCCATTGATCTCTCTATCTGCTCCCCTTCTCTACTCCCTTCACTCACTTGGGAAGTGGAGGAGAATCCGTACGGAAGCGATCACTTCCCCGTGATAACCTTGTTACACAGTGGGAGACCATGTCTTCCTTTTAGGTTGCCACGGTGGAAGATTGATCAGGCTGACTGGATTACCTTCCAACATCAGGCACATTTTGATCTTAGCACAGTCAGTCAAGAGTCTATCAATGTTGCAGTTAAGTACATCACAGAAAATATTGTCCAAGCAGCTGCGAATGCTGTTCCAAAAACATCTGCCCGGTTTCCACCATTTCCTAAACCTTGGTGGAATTCCCAATGCACAGCGGCAAAAAAGGCTCAAAACAAAGCGTGGGGGATATTCCGCCGCTATCCCACCACAACGAACCTTATAACCTTTAAACGTGCACGAGCCAAAGCCCGATATATCCGTCGTCAGAGTCAAAAGGAATCGTGGATCCGTTTTACATCATCTATTAACCAGTCTACCAACTCTAAGGTAGTCTGGGATAAAATCCGGAAAATGAAGGGAAAATATACATCCCACCCTTCTTCAATCCTAGATTATAATGGATGCGCTATTGCAGATCCAACTGCAATAGCCAATGCTCTTGGGGAAACATTCTCTAACATCTCCGCAACATCCTCGTACTCCCCAGAGTTCCTGGTCCTGAAAAATAAAATGGAAAAACAAGCACTTAATTTTAAGACCAAGGGCCTCTATCCCTACAATGGGGCATTCACTATAGAGGAACTGAAAAGAGCCCTCACTCTTTCCAAAGCCAGTGCTGTTGGACCAGATGGCATCCACTATGAAATGATTAAACATCTTTCACCAAAATCTATGGATTGTCTGCTCCTTCTGTATAACAGAATCTTTACTGAGGGGCAGTTTCCGGATTCCTGGCGAAAGGCAATCGTTCTTGCCTTTCCTAAGCCAGGAAAGGATCCGAAAATTACCACCAGTTATCGTCCTATTGCTCTGACTAGCTGTCTGTGCAAAATCCTGGAGAGAATGGTCAATTCTCGTTTAATATGGTATTTAGAAACAAATGACCTTCTCTCCAGCATCCAATGCGGCTTCCGAAAGAATCGGTCCACTTTGGACCATCTCATCAGATTGGAAGCATCCGTCCGGGATGCTTTCCTAAAACGCGAACACTTGGTGTCGGTGTTCTTTGACATGGAGAAAGCGTATGACACAACTTGGAGATTTGGCATTTTAAAAGATTTACATAGCCTAGGCCTAAGAGGGCATCTGCCCTTTTTTATTCAAAACTTTTTAGCCAATCGATCGTTCCAAGTTCGTGTGGGATCCTCACTCTCTCGCTCCTTTAGACAAGAGGAGGGAGTACCACAAGGATCAGTATTAAGTGTCACGCTTTTTGCCATCAAAATTAATTCCATCACAGAACAACTTCCTCCAACTGTAAACAGTGCCCTCTATGTTGATGACTTTAGCATTTTTTGCCAGTCGTGCAACATGAGGGTTATTGAAAGACAACTGCAGAAAGCCATTGATAGTCTGAATTCCTGGGCACTTGCTAATGGCTTCAGGTTCTCGCCGGAGAAGACCGTTTGCGTACACTTTTGTCGCAAGCGTAATCTTCATCCTGAACCTGAATTAAGGCTCGGACAAAATGCTATTCCAGTAGTAGCGAACACAAAATTCTTGGGACTCATCTTCGATAAAAAATTAACATTTTTGGATCATATTCGTCAACTCCGCACAAGGTGCACAAGAGGCCTTAATATGCTCCGCTCGCTCTCTTCTTTATCTTGGGGTGCAGACCGTTGCACCCTGCTACGGCTTTACCGTGCACTTGTGCGATCCAAATTAGATTATGGGTCCCAAGTATATAGTTCAGCCAGAGACAGTGCCCTCCGATGGCTGGACCCTGTCCATCATCAGGCTCTACGTATCGCTACTGGAGCATTTCGAACATCTCCTGTCCAGAGCTTATACGTCGAAGCAAACGAACCACCGTTATCGCTTCGTCGTAAGCAGTTGTCTCTAAAGTACGCCTTAAAACTAAAATCCCTGCCAGACCATCCTACGTGGCCATTCGTTTTTGAGCCACGATGGGAAAATTTATACAATACTCGAAAGACTGCCAATCGTCCTTTTGGTATTCGTTTCCAAGAGCTACTCAAAGAACTTAATATCAAGGTAGACAAGGTTGCCCAAACATCAAAGCAACCCTTTCCACCCTGGCATGCTCGTGTCCCGGCATGCGACTTGTCGCTTAGAAACTGGGGAAAGTTGGACACGCCATCATGTGTCTACCTGCAGCTTCATTCAGCACACCGAACTGAATATTCCGAATTCGCGCCAGTCTACACAGACGGTTCGAAGTCGGAATCATATGTGGGATCTGCTGCTGTCTTCACAGACACCACTATGTCAGAGCAGATTCCATCTGATTGCAGCATATTTACTGCAGAGCTGCACGCTGTAGAGTTAGCCTTGGATCATATTAGTAAATGCGAATACCAACGGTTCATTTTATACTCCGACTCTCTTAGCATGTTACAGGCTTTAATATCTGTCAGGTATAATCCTCATCCAGTTCTGTCTAGCATTCAGCAGAAGATTCACGTTCTCCATGAACGTGAATATGACATCCGCTTCTGCTGGATTCCCAGCCACATTGGGATTAGGGGAAATGATTTGGCTGACGCCGCAGCCAAATCAGCAATTCCCAATAATAACCGCTGCCTGTTAGTCCCCTATACAGACTACAGGCAAATAGTTCATCAAAAGGTACATTCCCAATGGCAGGATTCGTGGAATAGACAGACTGCGAATAAATTATATCGTATAAAGCCTGTAATTGAACCGTGGCAGTCTAGTCTGCGCAGGAATCGTAAGGAGGAAGTTGTTCTAGCTCGCCTCCGAATAGGACATAGTCATCTTACACATTCTTTTCTGCTGAGGGCAGATGACTGTCCTATGTGCGAGAACTGTGGCACCATTTTATCTATTCATCATATTTTAATTGAATGTCGAGATTTTAGCAATATCCGTTGTACCGCTTTTAACCATCTGACTGAGCCATATACACTCAGTCAGATTTTATCCGACAATGACCATGTGTCTGCTATTTTTAATTTTCTAAAATTAGTTAACCTTTTTACTCATATTTAAAAAATCTTATTATTTTTTAAGATTTACTACTGTTACAGTTTATACTTGTTTTTATAATGTGACGTAGTGACCTAATTCACTAGGTCACTGACATTTACTTTTTATAACTAGGGTTTGGCGCATTATAGCCATAGCTGCTGATGCGCCAAAAAAAAAAAACTCAATCAATCAATCAATCATATACAATTACCAACTGGACAAACTTCTGCAATCGATCTCTCGATATGTTCCCCTATTCTGTATCCAATCATGGACTGGTCTGTTATGGATGATCCCATGGGCAGTGATCATTTTCCGATTATTTGTGATTTGCTCACTGCACCACCACCAGTAGCCAAACCCTGCAAGAAATGGAAGTTCTCTCGAGCCAACTGGGCCAAATTTCAGTCAGCTGTCAATCTGGATGAGAAATTTATAAGAACACAGTCGATAGATGAAGTCACTGATTATATTACTTCACAACTACTATCTGCAGCTAACTGTTCAATTCCACTGTCGAATACCCAGTTCCGAAGGCACATTAACTATTGGTGGAATGAAGAATGCACCAAAGCAAAGAAGTTAAAAAATAAAGCATGGAATTTATTCCGTAAATCCCCAACCACAGCTAACCTTATCAACTACAGGAAATTAAGGGCAAAAGCACGCCGCATTCAGAGGCAAGCCAAGAAGAATTCTTGGATTCGGTTTACATCTACCATAAATAGAAACACTAACTCCAGGTTAATATGGAAGAAAATTAGGCAGATTTCTGGCAAATTTCCAACCACCCCTTTGCCAATACTTTCGTGGAATGGGCAAGAACTCTCTGCTCCTGAAGACATAGCAAATGCTTTGGCCAAAACTTTTGCCGAAGTTTCGGCGGCATCAAATTATTCTCCGGATTTCCAGAAAATAAAGACCACGACTGAACAATGTGCCATCAACTTTCGAACCTCAGTTTCTCTCCCGTATAACCAGCCTCTTCAATATTCTGAAGTTTTACACGCCATTAAAACAACACGCAACAGTGCCGCTGGGCCAGATGGAATATTTTACGTCATGTTAAAAAACCTTAGTGACAAACACTTAGAAATACTGCTGATCTATTATAACCGAATATTTCTAGAAAACATTTATCCCAGCTCTTGGCATCATGCAACAGTTCTTGCCTTTTTGAAACCCGGTAAAGATCCTACCAGTCCATACAGTTACAGACCAATTTCCCTCTCCAGTTGCCTTGGTAAACTACTCGAAAAAATTATCCATAATCGACTCGTTTGGATCATCGAGACAGAACACCTAATGAGTAATCACCAACATGGGTTTCGTAAGAACAGGTCCTCCTTAGATCTCATGATCAAAGCTGAGTCTGCAATTCGTAATGCCTTTGTAAAAAATGAACATCTAGTTATGGTTTCCATAGACATAGAGAAGGCATTCGACACTACCTGGCGTCGTGGCATTCTCAGTGACCTTTATGCTCTTGGTTTCCGAGGCAACCTGCCCATATTCATTAGGAACTTTCTTCAGAATCGTTCATTCCAAGTTCGATATCAGAACTCACTTTCTGCGACATTTTCACAGGAAGAAGGAGTGCCACAAGGGTCTGTACTGAGTGCAACCCTTTTCGCCCTTAGAATCGATTCCATCACAAAAGAACTTCCAAATGCTGTTCAGACCTACCTTTACGCCGATGATCTCTCTATTTCTTGCCATTCCCAGAACATGAGATCCATTGAACGGCAATTGCAGATATCCCTGAATAAAGTCCAAAGGTGGGCAAGGCTAAATGGCTATCGTCTATCACAGAAGAAGACTGTTGCCATCCATTTTTGTAATCAACGAAAAATGCATACAGACCCTGAACTTCATATATCAAACTTTACCATTCCAGTGACTAACAACATCAGATTCTTAGGATTAATCCTTGACAGGAAACTAAATTACCTTGAGCACATTAAATTTGTACGTACTTCCTGCCTCAAAAAACTAAACATACTAAGAGCTTTATCTGCCTTGTCTTGGGGAGCAGATCGTACATCTTTATTGCTCTTATATAGATCACTGATTAGATCCCAATTGGATTATGGTGCTCCACTCTATGATTCTGCTCGTAAGAGTATACTACGATGGCTAGATCCTATACAGCATAGTGCATTGCGGATTGCACTTGGAGCGTTCAGGACCTCTCCTATTCATAGTTTATATATTGAAGCTAACGAGCCACCTCTGTACCTCCGCAGAAAAACGCTGCTTCTTAAGTATGCAGCCCGAATACAAAGTTGCTGGCAGCATCCTGTTGAGCCATATCTTTTTAATGCACCACTGCAAAATCTCTATAGAAACAAACCCACTAAAATAAGACCAGCAGGCTTACGCCTAATTGAAATAACACAGAGTTGGAATGTTCCAATTTTCAACAAGCAACAAGTAATGAATTACTCTCAACCACCTTGGAGTCCGGCTCTAAAATTAACCTGCGATACTTATCTTCATGAATGGGGAAAGAATCGCCTACCAATAATCAATGTGAAACAACTCCATGCAAGCTATATTCAAAAATATGCTGATTTTTTACCGATCTATACTGATGGCTCCAAATCACATTCAGCCGTTGGAGCAGCGGCAGTTTTTCCTACTTCAATCATTTCGGCTGCTCTTCCAGCTCAGTATAGCAGCTTCTCAGCAGAACTCCATGCAATCAAATTAGCCTTAGAAAATCTGATTCACTACCCATCTGTAAAATACATAGTATACACGGACTCGCTCAGCTCAATTACAGCAATGCAACATTCCTCCTTCAAGGTTCACCCTGTGTTAGATCAAATCAGAAGTCTCCTACTGCAAATACAAGAACGTCATCAATCAGTGACCTTTTGCTGGATCCCAGCTCATTCGGGGATAAAGGGGAACGAACTGGCTGACAAAACTGCTAAAAACCCATCAACTTTCGATTTAACCTCCGTCCATGTTCCAGCCTCTGACTACAATTGCATCATACAAACAGCATGTCTCGCGCAGTGGAAAGATCTATGGAACTCCCAAGCCAACAATAAACTCTATCAGTTGAAACAACACCCAAAGCTTTGGCACACTAGTACCAAAACAGTGCGAAGAGAAGAAGTGGTACTTGCAAGGGCACGAATAGGACATACGTATCTCACTCACCTCCATCTACTCACAGGAGAGGATCCTCCTCAGTGTCCACACTGTTTAACACAGTTATCAGTAAAACATATTCTAATCGACTGCCCACAGTATCAACAAGACAGAACATCCGTCCTTTCTTCCCTGAGAAATATGCGAGAACCGATGACACTAAATGACATTATTGGCGAGGAAGCAAATATCAATGAATTTTTCTCTTTCCTGAAAAAAATTGGACTATATCATAAATTCTGAAAGATCACTGTAACAAAAATCACGTTATTACAACAAAAATTTATTTTTAGCAGTTTCCTATGAATAGGCGCACTATAGCCTCAGCAGCTTATGCGCCATTAAACCTCCATAACACACACACACACACGCAACCCTAAATTCTTCTAAGGGTGTCATATCGAGTTGGGATTTATTAACTGTCACCGAGGAAGAAATAACTCAAGAACTGCAGGGACAGAACGTAATTGAAGCGAAAAGAATAATGATTAAAAAAGATAATCAACTGACACCTACAAGAAATATTATTCTCACCTTCAATACGCCAAATTTACCCTCCTCTGTAAAAGCAGGTTATTTATTTTGTCGCATTCGCCCATACATTCCCAACCCTTTAAGATGTTATAAATGCCAAAAGTATGGGCATTCTCAAACTGTATGTCGAGGAATTCCTGTCTGCCCCAACTGTGGGTCCTCAGACCATATACAAAATGACTGTACTGCTACAAAAATGACATGTACAAATTGCAAAGGCGACCATCCTGCATATTCAAAGACCTGTGAAAAGTGGAAAACCGAGAAAAAAATAGTAAAATACAAGGTTGAAAACAAAGTCAGTTATCAAGAAGCAAGAAGACTAGTTGCACCAAATATAAACCAGAATATTACCTATGCAAATGCTGTAAAAAAATATCAAGCAGTCTCCGTTCAAACCGACGTCACAATCCCTACTAATAAATCAATTTCAGATTGGGCTAGAAATGTCCTCTCTGACATGCAACCAAATGTTTGATTTGGTAGTTATTGGCGCATCGGCTTCTGTGGCCATATTGCACCTCCCAAGGTTTTTGCAGTACTTTGATCCAAGCCCGAGGCGGGAATCGAACCCGCGACCTTTGGGTTGCCGGGCAGGTACTTTACCCACTCGGCTAGCCCGGTCGGCGCAACCAAATGTATGCAAGCAACAATCCAAGACTACAGACCAAGCAAATAATACACCTCTGACAATACCAGCGGTAACTCCTCCACCAGTGATTGCTACCACATCTTGTATTACAAACACAAAGGCCCCGAGTGCCAAGCGAGTGATCATAGCGATATTTCCAAAGTGATTTGAAAGCGTCTTTTCTCTAAGCGACAGATTGTAGAGATTGTTAAAACCCTCTTTATTTATAAAATTATTTAATTTTGGCTTTTTCTAAATAAAGAACTTAGCTTCGTATCAAGAAAGGAAAGACACCTTTCTTTTATATTTATATATATATAACCAATTTCTCTAACGCACTAACCACTAATCTCTTATCGCTTGGTCACTGGTGGCACCGCTCCTGCCTCCACGTGGCGGGGCTGGTAGTCTGAGTATTAATCTAATACTCAGGGCGAAAAGGAGCAAACATGGATCCATTAATATCACCGACTGTAGAGCCTACGTGCTCGCATGAACTTGAGTCATCTCAAGCAAAAAGAATCAAAAAAGATGATTCTTCACATGACATACCTGCTTTTCTAATTTTACACTCTTTATCAACGAAACCTCTTAGTAGCTTATCGCCATTTCTTGTGCAGAAAAGCATAGAGGCTGTAGCAGGTACTCCCAAAATTGTCAAACGCCTTCGCTCAGGAGATCTTCTTATAGAGACTTCCCATCCCAGTCATTCTAGACAACTCCTGAAGCAAACGACCTTCGGAGGCCTTCCCATTTCAGTAACCCCGCACAGAAGTTTAAACACCTCAAAGGGAGTCATCTCGGAATGGGACCTCCTTAATGTTTCTGAGGAAGAAATTGCCGAAGAACTTAAAGCACAACGTGTTGTCGGTGCTAAAAGAATTATGACCAAACAAGATGGTGTCCTTACACCCACAAGAAATGTTATCCTTACCTTCAGCAGTCCGAATCTACCAGAATCAGTAAAAGCTGGCTACCTTTCCTGTAAGATCCGACCATATATACCAAATCCACTTAGATGCTTTAAATGCCAGAAGTATGGTCATTCTCAAACAGCATGCCAAGGTAAGACAATCTGTCCCCTGTGTGGCTCATCAGACCATTCCCAAACTGAATGTACAGCAGCTACGCCAAAGTGTCCCAATTGCCAGGGTACTCACCCCGCATATTCTAGAACTTGCGAATTATGGAAAACGGGAAAGAAAATAATGAAGTACAAGGTAGAGAAAAATGTATCTTACCAAGAGGCACGTAAACAAATATTAAATGTGATCCCTGCCAAAACATATTCCAATGCTGTTAAAAACACTAAAGAATTTTCTACTCAGACTTATATTACTATTCCTCCTAAATTATCTCTTATTCAATGGGCTAGATCCATCCTTGCGGATGGTGAGACACTAACAGCAACAAAGACAAAGAGTACATCAAATACTGGCCCCGAGTGCCAAGCGAGTGATCAAAGCGAATTTAAAAAGTGAACTTCAAAGCGACTTCTCCAGAATCAGCAGATTACTGAGAATTTAAGTCTTTATTTACAAAATTATTTCATTTCTGCTCTTCTGAATAAAGAAGCAAGCTCTTCAAAAAAGAAAGGAAAGGTACCTTTCTTCTTGTATATTGAACTAATTTATATAACAGACTAACCACTAACCTCTGATCGCTTGGTCACTGGTGGCACCGCTCCTGCCTCCACGTGGCGGGGCCGGTAACCTGGGGGAAAAGTTATCCTCCGGGGCAAAAAGGAGCAATCATGGATTTCGACAATTATCCCGCACTTGAGCCTAAACGCTCAACTCATGACCTGATTGAAACCGAACATGACGTATCACAAACCAAAAGACAACGTAGAAATGAGAATCAGCAGGAATTCCCAACATTCCTTATATTCCATTCTCTCTCATCCAAGCCTATGAGTGCCCTTTCACCATTTCTAATTCAGAAATGTTTAGAAAGCGTAGCTGGTTCACCGAAAATGGTGAAAAGACTCCGATCCGGGGATCTACTAATTGAAACAGCGAAATATCAGCATTCTCAGGCTCTACTAAAATTATCAAATTTTGGAGGAATACCTATACAGGTCACCCCTCATGCTACACTAAATAGTTCCAAAGGAGTAATAGCTGAGTGGGACTTGATGAATGTCGCTGAAAATGAGATAATCGAAGAACTAAAAGAGCAAAAAGTCGTCCAGGCTAAACGAATAATGATTAAAAAGGACGGTGAACTTGTTCCAACTAGAAACATTATTTTAACGTTCGATACACCTACCTTACCATCATGTGTGAAAGCCGGATACCTAAACTGCCGAGTACGTCCGTACATTCCCAACCCAATCAGATGTTTTAAATGTCAGAAATTTGGACATTCGCAAACAGTATGTCGAGGGGACACTACTTGCCCGAACTGCGGCTCCAAAGATCATGCACAAACTGACTGCACTGCAGAAAAGCCACAATGCCCTAACTGCAAAGGCCAACATCCAGCGTATTCAAAAAATTGCGAACTCTGGAGAGTAGGCAAAAAGATTCAGAAGTACAAAGTCGAACAAAAGGTCACCTATCAGGAAGCTAGGAAGCAAGTTATGCTTGATATGCCAAAAATTACATATGCTGCAGCAACCAAAAACTATCAGTCAACAGCAACACAAACGGCAGTAACAGTACCACCATCCATTTCAATTGCTGATTGGGCTCGATCAGTGCTATCATCCCCACAGCAGTCACCTACAGAACAATCTAAAGCAACTTCTGCTAGCAATACCCCGCTAACAGTTCCACCAACCGCTTCTGATACCCTACCAGAAACTGCAAAATCAAAAGCATCACCCCCAAACAGTTCAAACCAAACATGCTCAACAAATATGGATATAGATTCTGGTACCCTACAGAATGAACCAATACTAGACCTACATGCAGAAGATGATATGGAAATTGGACGCCCCACTTTTCCAAAAAAAGAAAAGATCAAACTAGATCGAGGCAAACAGGTAGGACACAAAAAACAGACAGAACCATACACAATTTCTAAAACTAAATAATGCACAGCATTATACAATGGAACTGTAGAGGTCTACGAAGCAATATTTTTGATATTTATGAACTAATCAAACAACACAGTCCAGTTATCCTATGCCTGCAAGAAACCAATCTAACCCCACAAGTGACTCCAGTGATCAAAAACTATAGTATATATCAACAGGACAGAAACAATAATTCAACAAGAGGAGGTGTAGCCATAATTGTCGACAACAAGGTTCCTACAAAACAGATCCCGCTGCAGACCACATTAGAGGCTGTAGCAGTACGAATTGATCTGAATGTTATGTTAACAGTAGTCTCACTGTACCTTTCCCCAAACAAAGAATTCACTGTGAAAGAGCTGGAGGAACTTATAAGGCAGTTTCCATCGCCTTTTATTCTGCTAGGAGATTTCAATGGGCACCACCCTATGTGGGGATCACCCCAGATAAACAAAAGAGGAAAACTCATTGAAACAATTATTAATAACCAGAATCTCACATTATTAAATACTGGTGCTGACACCTATATTCACTTTCCAACCGGAGTATCTACTGCCATAGACTTATCAATATGTTCCCCAAAATTGTTCCCAATCATTCAGTGGTCAGTCTCAAATAACCCACTGAGCAGCGACCATTACCCGATTATTTGCAAATTGCAAACAAATAGAACCTCACATATAATCAGTCCCATAAAATGGAAATTCTCCAAAGCAGATTGGAACAAGTTCACCAATGCAATTTCCTTTGATGATCAAGTTATTAAAAACCAGCCTATTGATGATGTTACCGATCATATTACTACACAGATAATAACAGCTGCAACCAGTGCCATACCCAAAGTCACAATCGGTCCACATAGACATGCCAATATTTGGTGGAATCGTGATTGTCGAGATGCTAAAAAAGAACGGAATAAGGCATGGAATCTCTTTCGCAAGCATCCAACAACCGAGAACCTAATTAATTTTAAGAAACTCAAAGCCAAGGCACGTTACGTGCAGAAAAAAGCAAAAAAAGACTCTTGGATCCGGTTTGCTTCTACCATCACTAAAAATACTGAAAGTAGAAAAATATGGAATAAAATAAAGAAACTAAATGGAAAATACCTCCCAGAAAAAACGCCTATTCTAAGTTGGAAGGGTAAAGAGTTTTCTTCTTCAGTGGACATTGCAAATGTCCTGGCTGAATGCTTTTCTCAAATATCAGCCACGGCAGCATACGAGCCTGCCTTCAAACAGCATAAAGCCAACGCAGAAAAGAATAAACTGAACTTTCATACAACGGCATCTCTCTCATATAACAGACCTTTTACATTACTGGAACTAGAGAGCTCCCTAAACCGATCAGCGAATACTGCACCAGGGCCTGATGGAATATACTACGTGATGCTTAAACATCTAAACAATCAAGCTGTGAATTCACTACTGGCATATTTCAACCGGCTATTCTCAGAAGGTTACTTCCCTCTTTCTTGGCGCCACTCAATCGTCCTAGCCTTTCCTAAACCTGGAAAGGATCAGTCAGAACCACAAAACTATCGACCAATATGTCTCAGCAGTTGCCTTGGTAAGATAATGGAAAAAATGATTCATGCTCGATTAGTCTGGTTTCTAGAATCTTATTCGGTAATGGACAAAAATCAATATGGCTTTAGGAAAAATCGATCAACTCTAGATCTTATGATCAAGGCAGAATCCAACATACGGAATGCTTTCATCCGTAGAGAACATCTCGTCATGGTCTGCCTGGACATTGAAAAAGCCTTTGATACAACCTGGCGTTATGGCATACTTCAACATCTCTATGCCACAGGACTTCGGGGCCAGCTACCACTAATCATACAGAGCTTTCTCCAAAATAGAACATTTCAGGTGCGTTATTGCAATACACTATCCCAAAAGGTTGTTCAGGAAGAAGGGGTCCCACAAGGATCAGTTCTTAGTGCAACACTCTTTGCAGTTATGCTGAACAATGCAACAGATAATATTCCGCGTAATGTCGACACTTATCTTTACGCAGACGACCTTACTATATCCTGTCATTCACTAAATATGTGCTCCATTGAACGCCAACTGCAACTCTCAATAAACAAAATAGAGTCATGGGCATCCCACAATGGCTATCGCCTATCCAGAACAAAAACCACTGCTATTCACTTTTGTAAAAAGCGACAGCTTCATCCAGATCCTGAGCTAAGGTTAGGAGCTCAACTAATACCACTTAGCAACAATATCCGGTTCTTGGGTTTAGTACTGGACACTAAACTTACCTTTCAGGCACATATAATGCAAATGAGAACTCAGTGCATGAGAAAGATGAATATTCTCAAAGTTATCTCTTCTATGACATGGGGAGCCGATCGCTTCACACTCTTACACTTATATCGTACTTTAATAAGATCTCGACTAGATTATGGAGCCCCAGTCTATGACTCTGCGCGTAAGACAGTACTAGCCCGGCTCAATCCAGTCCAGCATAGTGCTCTGAGAATTGCTTTAGGAGCCTTTAAGACCTCCCCAGTGCAAAGTTTGTATATAGACGCCAATGAACCACCACTACATCTTAGGAGAAAAGTATTGCTCCTTAACTATGCAGCCAAACTACGTAGCCTCCCTTCTCACCCCATCTGGACATATCTGTTTGAACCTCAGTGGGAAAATTTGTATAAAAATAAACCCAATGAAAACAAACCTGCTGGTATCCGGCTACAAGAGCTAACCAAAAATTGGAACATCTGTCTAGGAAACATCTCTCAAGCTGCAGATGTATTACAAGCACCATGGACAATGTATATACCTCTTTGCGACAACTATTTTCTACAGTGGGGAAAACACTCCCTATCAAATCACAATCTTAGACAGTTACATGCGGACCATGCATTGACCAATGCTCACAGTCTTCATATATACACAGACGGATCCAAGACTGATATATCCGTGGGAGCTGCAGCAATCAGTCCTACATCCACTGTTTCTGTACAATTACCGTGTGAATGCAGTGTATTTACTGCCGAATTATATGCAATCAAAATGGCTCTAAATCTCCTGAATGATCTTTTAAATATCCAGGTCATAATATACACAGACTCTTTAAGTGCAATGAATGCCCTACAGGAAAATCGACAAATTTCCCATCCACTTCTCACACAAATCAGATCACAGTTATATCACCTCAATAAAAATAAGCTGACTGTCACTCTCTGCTGGGCCCCGGGTGCCAAGCGAATCTTGAGGCCAAGCGATCTTCCCTGCGAATTCTATTGCGATTATATTAGAGAGATAAGCTTTTCACTTTAAGTTAACACGTTTTTTCTTCCGTTATTCAAATATATAATAAAAGTTCTCTTTCTTAAAGTATAAGGAAGAAGTTTCAGAAAGGAAAGTAACCTTTCTTAATTTTTCTGTGTACTAACCTTCTATTTTACTCGCTTGGTCACTTGGTGGCACTACTCCTGCCTCCCCGTGGCGGGGCTGGACCTGGGTGAAAATACATCACCCAGGACTAAAAGGAGTTGAAAATGGACCAAAATACTAATAACACAAGATTGGAGAAAGCTAACTCCAATAAATGTGACGACTTACAGCTGAACATGTCTCAGGCTAAGAGAATGAAAATCAACAGCTCTCAGCCTACTGTCCCTTTTTTTTTGGTGATACATTCGTTATCATCACAACCCGTGGGAAAATTATCCCCTTTCTTAGTTCAGAAGACTATAGAGTCCATGGTTGGATCACCAAAAATGATAAAACGATTACAATCAGGTGATCTCTTAGTAGAAACCTCATTAAGTCATCAATCGGAAAAATTACTACAAATGAAAACTTTTGCAGGACTACCAGTTGAAATTACCCCACATAATTCCCTGAATACATCGAAAGGTGTTATTACTGAATGGGACCTTTTGACTGTTTCAGAGGAAGAACTACTGAGCGAGCTAACAGAACAACAAGTAATTCATGTTAGGAGGATAATGATGAAGAAAGACGGAATTCTCATTCCAACCCGATCAGTAATTCTTACATTTAACAATCCTTCTCTTCCCCATTCAGTTAAAGCAGGATATTTAAATTGCAAAATCCGACCATATATACCAAATCCAATAAGGTGTTACAACTGTCAGCGATACGGACACTCTCAGGCGACATGTCGCAGTGATCCCATCTGTCCACTCTGTGGATCAAAAGACCACAATCAAGCAAACTGCACATCCACTACACCACTCTGTCCCAATTGTCACGAAAATCATCCTGCTTTTTCGAAGACATGCGAAATGTGGGTATTGGGAAAGCAAATTCAAAAATACAAAGTAGAAAATAAAGTGTCTTATCCAGAAGCAAGAAAACAGATACTTGCAACCAAACCTTCACGTTCCTATGCTTCAGCAGTGAAACGACAGCAAACTATAGCCACTCAAACGGAGGTAGTAATACCTCTAAATCACATTATAGACTGGAGTAAAGTAATATTGATGACAAAAACAGTTTCACAAGAAACATCCAGTGGTAAAGAGCAAGATACTTCCATGCCTGGAAAGCAGAAATCAGAAGTAAAATCTTCAAAAACAAAGCAAACATCATCTAATAAACCGTGTGAACAGAAACAAACAAATATAGATCAAATGGACACTGATGAACAGAGAGAGAACATACTAGAACTACACCCTGCAGAAGATATTGATACACCTCGTCCTAATTTTCCGAAGAAAGATAGACCCAAATATGATAAACGGAAAAACTCAAAAGCGCAGTCAGATTCAGCAAATCGTCCCGAGGCCTAAATAATGCAACATATTATTATACAGTGGAACTGTCGTGGTTTACGTGGAAAATTGGATGAAATAAAAGATATAATTCAGCAGTATAAACCGGCCTGCATTTGCCTTCAGGAGACCCATCTAACACCTCAATCTTCACCCACATTTCAAAATTATACACTTTTCCGGAGAGACAGGAATGATAACAGAACTGCCAAAGGAGGAGTGGCAATTTTGGTAAATACTCATATACCAGCTAAGCAAACAACATTAAGAACCAACTTAGAAGCAGTAGCAGTAAGAATAGCCATCGGAATTTCTATCACAATCTCGTCCATTTATCTTCCACCAAATATCCCCCTCTCCAGATCGGAATTAAATGATCTTACTATGCAGCTCCAACCTCCCTACTGCCTTATGGGAGATATGAATGCCCATCATCATTTGTGGGGATCTACTCACACAGACAATAGAGGTAACATAATCGAAACTCTCATAGATGATCAACAACTGAATTTACTGAATACCGGATCTCACACTTATATCAGTTTGTCTACAGGTATCACCTCTGCAATAGACTTAACAATATGTTCTCCATCAATTTATCCTAGTATAGAATGGTTCGTGTTCAATGATCCTTACAACAGTGATCATTTTCCGATAGTATGTTCCATACAGACACAATCAACTCTTACAGAAGGAACCAGGACAGTATGGAATTTTAAAAAAGCTAATTGGAGTAAATATATGCAATTAATCAAACTGGATAAGCAATTAATAGAAACCCTGCCAATAGATGATGCTGTCTTATATATCAACGATCAACTGCTAGAAGCTTCCAAAGCTACAATACCTGAAATAAGTAAGGCAAGGCAGGCACGGTACAACTCTTGGTGGAATGCAGAATGTGCAACAGCAAAAACAAAACAAAATCGAGCATGGAATAGATTCCGTCAATACCCAACTACCGCCAATTTAATTGCATATAAAAAAGCCAAAGCTGAAGCAAGGAGAATTCGGAAAAAAGCAAAGAAAAAGTCTTGGATCGTGTTCGCTTCTACACTTACTAGGAACTCGAATCCTGGTTCGGTGTGGAAAAAAATTCGGATTTTAAGTGGAAGATATCCAATCACACAATCTCCGATCTTCCATTGGAAAGGGCAGGACGTTTTTCAAACAGACCAGATATCAGAAATTTTGGCTGAATCTTTCGCTTCCATATCAGCAGTTACAAGCTACAGCACTGACTTTCAAAAATATAAAGAGCAAGCTGAACGGAGTAAATTGAATTTCTCTACCAAGATATCTCATTCTTATAATCTACCATTTCTAAAAGAGGAATTACTTACAACCATTACAAAATTACCAAATAGCGCACCAGGTTCCGATGGCATTTATTATACTATGATACAACACCTAAACTCTGATTGTCTGGAAATCCTGCTAGCTCTATATAATAGAATTTTTCTGAACAACCTGTATCCATCCATATGGAAGCATGCAATTGTCCTTGCATTTCCCAAACCCGGAAAAGATCCTTCCTATACATATAATTATCGCCCGATTTCACTGACCAGCTGCTTGGGAAAAATCCTTGAACGAATGGTGCATAATAGACTTACGTGGTTGCTGGAAAAAGAGAATATTTTATCACCCCACCAATTTGGATTTAGGAAAAATAGATCAACACTTGACCTACATGTCAAAGTAGAAACAAATATTAGAAACTCGTTTATAAGAAAGCAGCATATGGTGATGGTAAATCTAGATCTTGAAAAAGCCTTTGACACAACATGGAGATTCGGAATTCTACGAGATCTATTTCAATTAGGATACAGAGGACAACTTCCACAATTTATAGAAAACTTTCTTGCCGACAGAACATTTCAGGTACGATACAAAGGCTGTTTCTCTACAATCTATATACAACAGGAAGGGGTTCCCCAGGGCTCAGTATTAAGTGCAACCCTGTTTGCACTGCGGGTGAACAATATCACAAAGGTTATACCCCCATCATTGCAAATATATATGTATGCAGATGATCTTTCCATTTCATTTCAATCACAAAGCATGAACACCATTGAAAGACAGCTGCAATTATCCATAAACAAAATAGAAGTATGGACTCAAAATAATGGCTATAGAATATCTGAGAAAAAATCTGTTGTTATCCACTTCTGTAAAATGCGTGGTCTTCATCCTGAACCGGTCTTATACTTAAATAAAATTGCTCTACCTGTTGTTCAAAATTTCTCCTTTTTGGGCTTAACAATAGATAGAAAACTAAACTTTCAGGAACATATACTAAGACTTCGAACCAGTTGCCTCTTAAAACTTAACATCTTGCGCACAGTATCTTCAATGGCCTGGGGAGCCGACAGGTCCACATTATTACTATTATATAAAACTTTGATTAGATCTCGTTTAGACTATGGATCTCCTGTATATGCTTCAGCAAGAAGGAGCATCTTACGTCGTCTAGATACCATTCACCATAATGCTCTCCGCATAGCTTTAGGAGCATTTAGAACTTCACCAATCTACAGCCTGTATGCAGATGCTTCGGAACCCCCGCTGCATCTTCGACGAGATTATTTACTGTGCATGTATGCGGCAAAAATATACAGTCAGCCATCACATCCAAATTGGTCCATTATTCACAATCCACCATGGACGAGTAATTATGATCACAAGCCAAATGAAAATAAACCAGTAGGACTGCGCCTCAGACACTTAGCTCAAGTTTGGGAAATACATTTCCAGCACATTTCTGCAGTAGATATAAACTCAGAACCTCCTTGGACTCCGACTGTGCCTTTATCCATATCACACCTTACAAACAGGAATAAAAAAGAGATCTCTCCAATCGTTATACAGAAGCTTCATGCACTGCACAGTTTTGAAAATAGAAACAGTCATCAGATTTACACAGATGGTTCAAAATCGAACAACTCAGTAGGTGCCGCAGTAGTTTTACCGGAATATATTATATCTGTCTCCTTGCCTCATGTTTGCAGTATTTTCACAGCAGAATTATATGCTATTAAACTAGCACTGGATGATATTACCCAGCATCAACTTCTACCTGCTCTAATCTATACTGACTCCCTTAGTGCAGTAGCAGCTTTGCAGAACAGCAAACATTCCTCAAATTCCTTGATTCAGCATATCAAAAAACAACTCGGAGTTTTTCATAAAGCAAGAAAACAAGTGTCTATCTGTTGGATTCCCAGCCATGCTGGAATTCTAGGAAATAATCATGCAGACCAAGCCGCAAAAAATCCAGATCTTGATGTACAAGATAACTTTCAGTTTGTACAATTTACAGATTATAGGGATGTATTTCGTACCAAATATATTTCCATCTGGAAACAACTTTGGAGGGACCAATCATGCAATAAACTTCGCAGAATAAAAAAAGATCTATGTTTGTGGAATTCTAGTTCACGTACAAATAGACAGGAGGAAGTTATATTAACCAGACTGCGCATTGGACATACCTTCCTTACTCACAAACATTTACTTTTAAGAGAAGATCCACCGCTCTGCTCTGTCTGTCAGATACAACTTACAGTAAGGCATATCCTGATTGATTGTCCATCATATTCAGCCATTCGAGCCACATCCTTCCAATCATTAGCAAACTTGCAAGCACCTCTAACCCTCACTCATGTACTCGGTGACAAGGCAAACCTAACTGAGCTCTTTATATATATTAAACATCTAGGAATAATAAATACACTCTGATATATCCATCCTAAATCATTAAAATGAACGTAATGACGCTGACAGACACATATTGGCCACAGTTGCCCTTGTGTCGTGAAATTTTCATACCAACAACAACAACTCTCTGCTGGATACCCAGCCACGTCGGAATTCCAGGAAACGAGCGTGCAGACGAAGCAGCAAAACACCCTGCTTGCGCTGATCCCATCCCAGTTCCTTTTTCTGATTACAAACCAATCATACGGAGGATATGTACAGAGATGTGGTCTGAAAAGTGGCATAATCAGATATCAAACAAACTTCTTGAAATAAAACAAAACCCACAGCTATGGAGATCTAGTTCCCGATTAACCCCCCTCGACGTGGGCACCTGTACGTGGTGAGGGGACCTCCCAGTGACGCTGCTGGACTTCCAGACTAGCATCACTGGGATCCAACGCCCACAGCCTAGGTTCCGGGCTTACATCAATGGAATCCGGCGTGTTTGCCGTGCGCTGCGACCCGTGGAAATTCGGAAAGGGGGATCCTGGTGGTTGAGGGGCCCAGCTTCAATACACCACTTTGGCCCCTGCTTCGACAAGACGGGTGGTCCTGGAAGGCCCGGCTAGGATCAATCGGCTAGTAGGTTCGCCTGCGAGGGTCAACCGTGTCTATGCCATGCCCCTACCCTCATGGTCCGAGGGACAGGATTCAGGCTGGCGGCGGTGCGGGTATAGTGTCTGGGTAGCCCTGGCGTCCCACTCCCGAGCGCATTTATTGCATGCCGGGTAGTGGGCGTCCCTTTGGGCTCCGTGGTGGGTGGGGAGCCCGGGCACTGAACAATTAAAAAAACTATATGAATCCTGATAAACGTATTCCTTCAGGGGCCCCAACCCGGTCCCTATCTGAAAATAACGACGGAGAGGCAGATAGCATTATTGCTACAAAGAGGCAGCGAACCGAACTACCATCAGGGCCTGTCCCAAGGTTCTTAATAATGCATTCCACCAATGAAACACCGATTGGTAAAATGTCGCCCTTTTTTATACAAAAAGGGTTGGATGGGTTAGCAGGTACACCCAAGTCAGTTAAGAGGCTCCGTTCTGGGGACCTCTTGATTGAAACAAAAAATGACGGGCAGTCTGAACATCTACTCCGAGTAACATCAATCGGAGGTATACCCATAACAGTGACACCACACAGAACACTAAATTCATCGAGAGGTGTCATTTCGGAGTGGGACCTTCTCGACGTCACCGAGGAGGAAATCTGCTCCGAATTACAACCACAGGGAGTTACTGCCGTCAAGAGAATCACTGCGCGAAGGGATGGGAAAATTGTTAAAACCAGGAGTGTTATCCTGACTTTTAACTCTCCCAAACCTCCTGATGAGATTAAAGCTGGATACATCAACTGTCCAGTACGTCCATACATTCCGAACCCTTTACGGTGTTTTAAATGTCAGAAGTATGGACATTCTCAAATGGCCTGCCGTGGAGTCCTTGCATGCGCCCGGTGCGGTGCAAAGGACCACGAAACAACAGCATGTTCAGCCACTAAACCCACCTGCATTAACTGTGAGGGAGAACATCCGGCCTATTCAAGGGCATGCCAGAGGTGGAAAGAAGAAAAAGAAATTCAACGGCTGAAGGCAGAGCTAAACATATCGTACCAGGAGGCAAGAAAAGCAGTGAAACCTCTTAACATCAAAAAACCTACCTACGCCCAGAAGGTAGCAGGGAGATGTTCGATTGGGACTCAGACGGACATGTCTGTCCCTCCAAAAGAATCATTTACTCCCATTGCACGTTATCTTTTAAGCTCCCAAAAACCTGCACAAAAGGACCAATCAGCTGCCACTCCTATATCGATACCTCCTAATGCTCCACAAGTTACAAAAGCAAAAGAAAAGAATAAGAAAGGGGAAGTAACACCTAGTACCCAGGAAAACATGGATGTCGAGCAGAAGGAGGTACATGATGAGTCAGTTTTGGAACTCTTTGCTGAGGAAGAAATGGACACAGGACAGCGTCCATACTTCCCCAGGAAAGATAAATCCAAGACTGACAAAATTAAGCCCTCAGCACCTCGGAAGCCGCCTGATGGACCCACCAAGTCCAAATAATGGCTAAATTCCTACAGTGGAATTGTCGTGGATTCCGGCAAAATACTGACGACATCAAGGCACTCCTGCAAAAGCACAAACCAGTTTGCTTTTGCGTACAGGAGACTTATTTAAAGGCAAATGATGACCCCACCATGTATAACATTACCATCATTCGTAAGGATAGAATTGTGGATGGGTCTGCCCACGGAGGAGTCGCAATCCTCGTCGGCAACCAGATCCCATTTCAGGCTTTGCAGCTTACAACTAGCATTGAAGCTGTAGCAATTCGCCTTACAGTGGGGTTCTTATTAACTGTCTGCTCTGTTTATTTGCCACCTGGGATTGACATCCCCCAGAAAGACCTTGATGATCTTATCATGCAATTGCCCTCCCCTTGTTTAATTCTTGGGGATTTCAATGGACATAACACTCTGTGGGGTAGTGCTGACATCAATGGAAGGGGACGAGTCATAGAGCATATGCTCACTGACAATGATCTCTCCCTCCTAAATGTGGGAACAAACACCTTCTTCCACATGCCTACCCGTACATTCTCTGCCATTGATCTTTCTATCTGCTCCCCTTCTCTCCTTCCTTCACTTACTTGGGAGGTAGAAGAAAATCCATATGGAAGCGATCACTTCCCCGTGATAACAACCCTAACTAATGGTAGACCCTGTCTGCCATTTAGTTTACCGCGGTGGAAGATCGATCAGGCTGACTGGAATGCCTTTCAATATCTGGCAAACTTTGACATCACTACAGTCAGTCAGGAGCCAATCAATGAAGCAGTCATGTATGTCACAGAAACGATTGTCCAAGCAGCTGCAATTGCAATCCCAAAATCATCCAGCCGGTTCCCACTATTCCCCAAACCTTGGTGGAATTCAGAATGCACGGCAGCAAAAAAAGCGCAAAACAAAGCGTGGGGGATATTCCGCCGATATCCCACCACTGAAAATTTAATATCCTTCAAACGTGCACGTGCAAAAGCACGTTATGTACGACGTCAGAGCCAAAGGAAATCTTGGATTCGTTTTACATCTTCCATAACTCAGGCTGCTAGCTCAAAAGTAGTCTGGGATAAGATCCGGAAAATGAAGGGAAAATATCCACCATGCCCTTCTGTGATCCTCGAGCATAACGGATGTCCAATTGCAGATCGAACTGCAGTAGCAAATACTCTAGGGGAAACATTTGCAAAAATATCTGCAATAACATCTTTTCCCGCAGAGTTTTTGGCCCTGAAAGAGAAAAATGAGAAAAACCCCCTGAACTTCTATTCAAAAGGGCTTGAATCGTATAACAAGCCCTTTTCACAGGAGGAGTTAAATGCTGCACTCTTTCTCACGCACGCAAGTGCTGTGGGGCCCGATGACATCCACTACGAAATGGTAAAACACCTCACACCACAATGTAAGGATCACCTTTTAATTCTGTTTAACAGAATTTTTCTTAATAAACAATTTCCGGACTCCTGGCGGAAAGCAATCGTCCTTGCCTTCCCAAAACCAGGAAAGGATCCTAGAAATCCAAGTAATTATCGTCCTATTGCTCTGACAAGCTGTTTGTGCAAAGTCCTGGAAAGAATGGTTAATGCACGCCTTGTATGGTATTTAGAAACAAATGGTCTGCTTTCCAGGACACAGTGCGGCTTCCGAAGAAATCGATCCACTCTGGATCATTTAATCCGATTGGAAACGTCCATTCGTGACGCTTTTATTAAATCCGAGCATTTGGTAGCAGTTTTCTTTGATATTGAAAAAGCGTACGACACAGCCTGGCGATTTGGAATTTTAAAAGACCTCTATAACTTTGGTCTTAGAGGTAACCTTCCTGTTTTTATTAAAAACTTTCTTTCGAATCGCCAGTTTCAAGTCCGTTTAGGATCCACCCTCTCTCGAGTTTTCTCTCAGGAAGAGGGAGTCCCACAAGGATCCGTTCTAAGTGTTACGCTTTTCGCAATCAAAATAAACTCTATCACAGAACAACTTCCACCCACTGTAAACAATGCCCTCTATGTAGACGACTTTGCCATATTTTGCAATTCATGCAATATGAGGGTCATTGAAAGGCAACTGCAGAAAACCATTGATCGTCTCACAGCTTGGTCTTTGGCTAATGGGTTCAGATTTTCACCACAGAAGACCGTTTGTGTACACTACTGTCGCAAACGTAACCTTCATCCTGACCCAGAATTAAAGCTTGGGCAAAATAACATCCCAGTTGTAGCAGAATTCAAATTCCTTGGACTTATTTTCGACAAAAAGCTGACATTTTTACAACACATTCGTCAGCTGAGGACAAGATGTGTCAAAGGGCTTAACATCCTTCGTGCCCTTTCATCAACTTCATGGGGCGCAGATCGTTCTACCCTTCTTCGCCTTTACCGAGCACTTGTCCGTTCCAAACTCGACTATGGGTCTCAGGTTTATGGTTCTGCTAGAGATAGTGCACTTCGGTGGTTAGATCCAATCCACCATCAAGCCATCCGGACAGCCACTGGAGCATTTCGCACATCTCCTGTCCAAAGCCTTTACGTCGAAGCAAATGAACCATCTCTGTCTCTTCGACGTAAGCAGTTGTCCTTACAGTATGCATTCAAATTAAAATCCCTGCCCGATCATCCCACGTGGCCATCCGTGTTTGAGCCGCGTTGGGAAAATCTCTACAACACCCGTCGGACTGCCAACAAACCTTTTGGTATTCGCATTCAAGGGCTGCTGAATGAGCTGAACTTGACGGTAGACAATGTTGCCCAGTCACCAAGGCAATTCTTTCCACCCTGGCATGCTCATTTTCCAACTTGCGACTTCTCCCTTAAGATCTGGGAGAAGGCTACTACACCGCCATCTGTCTACCAGCAACTCTTTGCAGTACATCGACAGCAGTATTCTGACTTTCTGCCAATCTATACAGATGGCTCAAAGTTAGAATGTCATGTGGGATCTGCTGTTGTGTTCCCTCACAAAACAATATCCTATAAGATCCCACAAGAAACTAGCATTTATACTGCAGAGTTGCATGCAATACAAACAGCCCTAGATCACATTAAAAATTGCGACTACCAGAGGTATATGATTTATTGCGATTCATCAAGCGCGTTACAGGCTCTGGTATCGGTGAGTTTTAATCCTCATCCGATCCTGTCCAGGATCCGGCAGATTCTTTTTTCTCTCATAGAATTGGAATATGATATTCGCTTTTGCTGGATCCCAAGCCACATTGGGATCCGGGGAAATGAATCGGCTGATGCCGCTGCTAAATCAGCCATTTCCCTGGATAATCATTGCCTGTCAGTCCCCTATACAGACTACAGGCAAATAATACGTTCTAAATTACTCTCCCAATGGCAAGATTCTTGGCACGGACAGGCCACAAATAAATTACATTGCATTAAGCCTGTAATTGCGCAATGGCAGTCCAGTCTACGCAGGGTCCGAAGAGAGGAAGTTGTTCTTGCTCGGCTCCGCATAGGTCATAGTCATCTAACCCATTCCTACTTGCTGAGGGCGGATGACCCACCTATGTGCGAGATATGTAATGTTATTTTAACCGTTAGTCATATTTTAATAGAATGTCCTGATTTTATAGAAGCGCGACGTTTGTATTTTACCGTTTTTACTAATGTGACTGAGCCATTTACACTCAGTCACATTATAGGTGACAGAGACAATATGTCTGACGTTTTTAACTTTTTACAGTCTATTAATTTTTATAAAAGAATCTAAGGTTTACACTTTTTATACTTTTACTATACATCTTTTGACAATGATTTATTACTTGACGTGGTAGCTTTGGCTACCAAAATGTTTAGTAGCGTTTTAAAATTTGACTTGGCGCATTATGGCCTTAGCTGCCAATGCGCCATAAAAAACCAAATCAAATCAAATCAAATCAAACCCGATTAACCAGGCACGAAGAGGTCGTCCTTGCAAGAGCACGAATTGGTCATACGCACCTAACGCACCTTTTTTTACTGCTAGGAGAAGAGCCTCCTCTCTGCTCGCACTGTAGTTCTATTCTTACAGTGAAACATATCATTATTGAATGTGCACACTATGGTTCAGCTAGAATTGAATGTTTCAGATCTTTAATCAACTCACAAAAACCCTTGCAACTAGATAATATACTTGGAGATGACGCCAATCTATCAGAACTGTTTAAATACTTAAAAATGATAAACGTATACAGTCATTTCTAGAACAATTCCTTTCACATATAGACCAACAATCTAAAGTTATAGGCGCATTTTGGCCATAGCAGCCCTTGCGCCAATAAACCCCACTTCAACGGCCCCAAGTGCCAAGCGATTCTGTGATCAAGTGACTTTGCTCTGAATTAGCGCTCTTTCTTGAAGTAGAAATCGTTTCCTTATTTAAAGCATTTATTAACACACAATTAAATAATCCATAGTAAAGAAAGCAACTTTACTAGATTAAGAAGGAAAGCAACCTTCTCTCTCTCTTTTATTTTTTGGTTATATATTAATTACTAACCTCCTAGTGCTTGGTCACAGGGGTGGCACTGCTCCTGCCTCCACGTGGCGGGGCCGGTAACCTGGAAGGGAAAAGCTCTCCCTTCCAGGGCGAAATGGAGCGAACTGACTCCAATACCCAGGAATCCACTGGGTCAACGGACCCGAATAGAACTGACCCAAGATATGAGAAATCTAGTTCTTTCGGAGACACCTCTAAGGCAATCAGAAAAGGCGATACAAATGACTCTGTCTCCACAAAGAGATTAAAAACAGACGTTAAAATTTTAATTTCCCCAACATACATTATTATACATTCAAAGACTGAGAAAGCGGTAGGGCAATTGTCACCCTTTCTCATACAAAAAACTCTTGAGAGTTATGTCGGCCCACCAAAACAAGTTAAAAGACTAAAATCAGGCGACATTTTGGTAGAAACAGCCAACGCTAAACACTCCGAAAAATTATTACAAATGACAACCTTTGCAGGAATACCAGTAACGGTATCCCCACACAATACATTAAATACCTCAAAAGGTGTCATTACGGAATGGGACCTTCTAAATGTGCCCGAAGAGGAAATTCAAATCGAGCTTCAGGAACAAGGAGTCATAAGTGTTAAAAGAATTACAATTAAAAAAGAAGGGATAATCACCCCCACCAGGAATCTGATACTCACCTTCAACACACCTAAAGCGCCCAGATCAGTAAAAGCTGGATATCTACACTGCAATATAAGACCGTACATCCCGAACCCTCTCCGTTGTTTCAACTGTCAGAAGTTTGGTCACTCACAGACAGTATGCAGAGGAAAACTAACATGTGCAAACTGTGGTTCGCAAGAACATGCCACTTCTACTTGCACAGCTGGAAACCATAAATGTGTAAATTGTAAAGGGGAACACACCGCATATTCAAAGGAGTGTGAAATTTGGAAGAAGGAAAAAATGATACAAAAATACAAAGCAGAAAATGGAGTTTCATATCAGGAAGCTAAAAAGGCGATTATAATAAATATAGCAAACAAACCTTCTTATGCGCAGATTACCACAACCAAAAAGGCTCCGGAAATTAAATTACCCAATTCAAAATGTTGTGGCACACAAACGGATGTCACAATCCCCCCAGGAGAATCCATCTCAGAATGGGTTCGTGAGTTTTACAAACCATCTCCATCACAAAAACAAGAAAAGATTATCAATACTCCGTTATCTTTCCCACCAGATAATTCAGAAAATGTAAGGAGAAAAGGAAACAAAGAAAAGCTAGGTAGTACAGGGAAAAAGATTTCAGAACAAATGGATACAGATGCAAGAAACCAAGGAGAGGAACCAGTCCTCGAAATCTTCACTGAAGAAGAAATGGATACGGGTAGACCATACTTTTCAAAGAAAGATAAAATTAAGGTAGACAAAGTTAAATCAGCCCCAAGGAAGCAATCCGAGGGAACATCTAACCTCAAATGACAGGTACAATTATCCAATGGAACTGTCGAGGTTTTCGCTCAAACACTAACGATGTTATAGACCTCATCACCCAGTATCACCCACTAAGTATCTGCCTACAAGAAACATATTTAAAACCACAGGACAATAGTATAATCAAAAATTATATCATATATAGAAAGGATCGCATAACGAATGGAACAACGAGAGGAGGAGTTGCAATATTAGTTAACAGACATGTACCTTCCCAAACAATACCATTGAACACACCATTAGAAGCAGTTGCAGCCCGTCTAGCAATAGGCTTCAACATTACCATAGCCTCAATATATATACCCCCTAATCAAGAATTCCAGTTTAAGGATTTCGAAGAGCTGATCACTCAGCTACCACCTCCATTCTTTATCTTAGGTGACCTAAATGGACATCACCCAC
Source organism: Mastigoproctus giganteus (assembly GCF_048544385.1). NCBI lineage: Eukaryota > Metazoa > Arthropoda > Arachnida > Uropygi > Thelyphonidae > Mastigoproctus > Mastigoproctus giganteus. The sequence continues at coordinate 236,189,709 of NC_143581.1, forward strand.
TATGGGGCGATCCCAAAATAGACCAAAAGGGTAAGCAAATAGAAAAATTAATTGTCGAGAACAACCTAATGATTTTAAATGACGGCACACACACATATTTCCACCTTCCATCAAAAAGCAGTTCTGCAATAGACTTATCAATCTGTTCCCCAACACTGTTCCCTATGACTAAATGGAGCGTGCACGAGACTCCATTGAGTAGCGACCACTACCCTATTATTTTGAAAATCACGACGAAAACACCATGTCAAGTCAGTAGGCACCCCAGGTGGAAAATATATGATGCAGATTGGGAAACATTCAGGTTACTAGCCAAGTTAGACTGCAACATTATTAAACGAGAATCAGTACAAACATCAGTAGCCTATGTTACTGATAGTATGCTTCAAGCTGCCGAAAAGACAATACCTAAAACATCTTCTAACATTAGAATATATCCAAAACCATGGTGGAACAAAGAGTGCTGGGAAGCTAAAAAAGAGAGAAATAGAACCTGGAACCTCTTTCGCAGAAATCCAACAACAGACAATCTGATACAATTCAAGAGAGCCAGAGCTAAGGTCAGGAAAGTGCAAAAAATAAGCAAAAAAGCTGCTTGGATGAAATTTGCATCCACTATAACTATTTCCACACCAGCTACACTTATCTGGAAAAAGATCAGAAGGATGACAAATAATTCTCAATCAAACCCCTCTCCCTTGCTAGATTGGAAGGGACAGCTGGTTACAAATACCTTAGATATAGTCAATGTGCTTGGTGAAAATTTTTCGAATACATCTGCTAATTGTGCATACCCCACTGCTTTCAAAACATACAAGAAAGAGGCCGAAAAAATAAAACTAAACTTTTCTAGCAATCAGTGTGAACAATACAACTTGCCGCTCACAGTAGCAGAACTAAAACAAACTCTAGTGCAGGCAAAACACAGCGCAGTCGGTCCTGATGAAATCCATTATGCAATGATACAACAATTAGATGAACAGTCCCAATTAGCGCTGTTAGATCTATACAACAAAATATACTTGGAAAATTCTTTCCCAAAAAAATGGCACCACGCAATAATACTAGCTCTCCCAAAACAGGGAAAAGATCTATCAGACCCACAGAACTATCGTCCCATAGCTTTGACCAGCTGCTTAGGCAAGATCTTAGAGAAAATGGTCAACAATAGACTAACATGGTATCTAGAAAATAATGATCTTCTCAACTCAGAACAATTTGGCTTCAGAAAAAATCGCTGTACCTTGGATGTACTTATACAACTGGAAAATCAAGTAAGAAATGCGTTTCTCAGGAAACAACACCAAGTCATGGTTAATTTTGACATCCAAAAGGCATACGATACCACGTGGCGATATGGTATACTTAAAAGATTACATCAACTTGGCCTTAGAGGACATCTACCCCTCTACGTATGCAATTTCCTTAAGAATCGGACCTTCCAAGTTCGAATGAACAATACACTTTCCAATATATTTTATCAAGAAGAAGGGGTCCCTCAAGGATCTGTACTTAGTGCCACACTTTTTGCAATCCACTTCAGCACAATACTAGAACAAATTCCAAACAATATCTTCACGACTGTTTATGCTGATGATTTCAGCATTTCTTATCAAGCGCAGCATATGAGGACAATAGAGCGGCAATTGCAAGTAGCCATTAACAGAGTCATAAAATGGACAGAAAGAAATGGATATAGAATATCGGTACAAAAGACTGCATGTATACATTTCTGCAGAAAAAGGAATCTCCATCCAGACCCAGAACTCAGGCTGAAAGAACAGATCATCCCAGTTGAAAATAGTGTCCGTTTCTTAGGATTAGTTTTTGACAAAAAACTGACTTTCCTAGAGCATATCAGTCACATAAGAGTCCACTGTTTGAAGAAAATGAACATCTTGAAGGTCCTATCCGCTATATCCTGGGGAGCAGACAGGACAATCCTACTACGTTTATATCGCCTTCTCATTCGGTCTAAGCTAGACTATGGTGCCCCAGTCTATGATTCGGCAAGACCTAGTGCCCTGAGATGGCTCGATCCGGTACATCACTGCGCACTCCGTTTAGCCCTTGGAGCTTTCCGCACCTCACCCGTGCAGAGCCTGTACGCCGAAGCTCAAGAACCTCCTCTGCAAATCAGAAGACAAAATCAATTACTCTCTTATGCAGCTAAAATAAAATCCTTACCAGATCACCCTCTACACAAAACTCTTTTTACTTCTGAATGGGAACAACATTATCAGCAACAACAAAGAATCAATAAACCTGCGAATGTAAGATTAAAAAACCTTCTTCTCAGTAGAGAGCTTAACCTAGATAACATAATTCCGCTGACGAAGCAGTCTACCCCACCATGGATAATCAGACAACCTTTATGCGACTTCTCCTTCCACTTCTGGGACAAACAAACCCTTTCCCATATAAACCATCAACAGCTGCACGCTGCTTATAAGGCACAATTTTCAGATCATTGCTTTTTATATACAGATGGATCCAAAACTGATTCTCATGTGGGAGCGGCAGTTTACTTTTCTGACATCACATTGGCCCAAAAACTCCCAAAAGACTGTAGCATTTATACTGCAGAACTGCAAGCCATTATGTTAGCACTAAACGAAATCGACCATTCAAGTTTTCAAAACAGCATAATTTTTACTGACTCTCGTAGTTCCATGATGGCAACACAAAATATCAGTTCTAACAAACATCCACTACAACAGCAGATTCAATACAGAATATCCAAACTCCTTGAACAACATCGTAACATTAGATTTTGCTGGATCCCAAGCCATGTCGGAATACATGGTAACGAACAAGCAGACAGAGCTGCTAAAGAAGCCAACAACAATATTTCCGCATCAGAATATATCTCTTTCTCAGACTACAAACGCGTTATTGATCACAGTGGGATACATCACTGGCAGCAGCAATGGCAAGTACTTACCACTAACAAATTGCATCAGATTAAAAGATTACTCCAACCATGGAAATCCAGCATTCAGAAAAATAGACGCGATGAAGTGATACTTGCTAGGTTAAGGATAGGACACACATATTTCAGTCACTCTTATCTTTTGCGAGGAGAAGATCCACCCCTATGTCCTATCTGTCACACACAACAAACAGTAGAACATGTACTGATTACTTGTCCAGCCTTTGCAGATGATCGCCGAAACTCCTTCAAAGAGCTAAACAAACATCACTCCCTCACTCTCAAAACCATACTGGAAGATAGAAAAAATATAGCAGATGTTTTTCAGTTCCTCAAGAAAATAAATTACTATAATCAAATATAAAACTAAATATTACCTATTACTCTTGGAAATTATTAGCAGCAATATACCAATTAGAACAAAACCGATATATTAAATCTTACAGGCGCATTTTAGCCTCAGTAGCTCTTGCGCCAAGAATTCTTAAATCAAATCAAATCAAACCCCACTTCAACAACAACAACAACATCAAATACTACTAATACAGGCCCCGGGTGCCAAGCGTATTTCGAGGCCAAGCTATATTCTTGCGATTTATAAAGTGCTCTTGATAAGTGATTGAAATTATATTTTACGTTCACATTTCTATAAACAGTTTTACTTTAAAAAACAGTTCTATACTTGAAAAGTAACAAGTAGAACACAGGAAGGAAATACACCTTTCTTTACATTTTCCTCAATTTATATTTTTACTAATTAACTAACACTTCAACCGCTTGGCCTCCGAGCGGCACTGCTCCTGCCTCCCCGTGGCGGGGCCGGTAACCTGGGGGAAAAGTTATCCTCCAGGGCGAAAAGGAGTAACGATGGATATAAATGACTATCCACCACTAGAGCCTTCAAATTCAAGGCCAGACATACCAAATGATGATGACCTAAACCAACCAAAAAGGCTCCGAAGAGAAGTGCAGAGCAATGAGATGCCAAACTTCCTTGTAATACATTCGCTCTCCAACCAGCCTGTTGGCAAATTGTCACCATTTGTCATCCAAAGATTTTTGGAATCCATTGCTGGTACGCCGAAAATGGTTAAACGTCTGCAGTCCGGAGACCTACTAATCGAAACAGCTTCCTCAAAACATTCAGAATGGCTGCTTAAAACAACAACCTTTGCTGGGCTACCCGTATCTGTAACTCCCCACAATACGTTAAACTCGTCAAAAGGTGTCATCACAGAGTGGGACCTGATTACAGTATCTGAAGAGGAACTAGTACAGGAACTGGGCAATCAAAAAGTAATTAGTGCAAAACGTATAAAAACCAAAAAAGATGGAAATCTTGTTCCAACCCGATCCATAATTTTAACATTCAGCACCCCAGATTTGCCATCCTCAGTAAAAGCTGGCTATTTAAACTGCCGAATACGGCCTTACATACCTAATCCTCTACGTTGCTTTAAATGCCAAAAATATGGACATTCGCAACAAGCATGTAGAGGTGATGCCATTTGTCCAATTTGTGGTTCCAAGGAGCATACACAAACAGACTGTTCAGCCTCAAGTCCCATTTGTCCAAACTGCAAAGAAAGTCACCCAGCCTTTTCCAAATCTTGTGAAATGTGGAAAACGGGGAAGAAAATCCAAAAATATAAAATAGAGCACAAAGTCACGTACCCTGAGGCACGCAGACAGGTTATGTCGACCATGCCCAGTCGTTCATATGCAGCTCACACTCGAAGCTTTAATTCAACAGCAGCTCAAACAGATGTATCCATACCTCCCTGCACATCTCTATCTGGCCCCGGGTGCCAAGCGAATCCGAGGTCAAGCGTATCTAGTGCGAATCAAAGAGTGATATTTCTGAGAGATAAAAGTTCTTTTTATTTATATCGTTTTCTATCAGCAGTTTATTTCTCATAAATAAGTTCTCCACTTGTAAAGTATCAAGTAAGGACAGAGGAAGGAAATTCACCTTTCTTTTTGTTATATATATTATATTCTTTACTAACAACTAACCTTTCTAACCGCTTGGCCTCCTTGCGGCACTGCTCCTGCCTCCCCGTGGCGGGGCCGGAAATCTTGGCAAGTAAGTCCACTTGCCAAGGGCTAAAAGGAGCAATCATGGATAACACAAACCAAAATGACATGAATAATGACAACCCAAAGAGATTGAAGACAGATCGGATGGAGCAACCCTGCCCATCTTTCCTAATCTTCCACTCTCTCAGTAACCAGCCTATGAGCAAATTGTCTCCCTTTGTTATACAGAAACATCTAGAGGGTATAGCAGGATCTCCCAAGACGGTGAAGAGACTGCAATCAGGAGACTTACTCATAGAAACCATGAATCAAAGACATTCTGAAAAGCTTCTACAACTGACAAGCTTTGCTGGAATTCCTGTAAAAATATCCCCTCACGCAACCCTAAATTCATCTAAGGGTGTCATATCGAGTTGGGATTTATTAACTGTCACCGAGGAAGAAATAACTCAAGAACTGCAGGGACAGAACGTAATTGAAGCGAAAAGAATAATGATTAAAAAAGATAATCAACTGACACCTACAAGAAATATTATTCTCACCTTCAATACGCCAAATTTACCCTTCTCAGTAAAAGCAGGTTATTTATTTTGTCGCATTCGCCCATACATTCCCAACCCTTTAAGATGTTATAAATGCCAAAAGTATGGGCATTCTCAAACTGTATGTCGAGGAATTCCTGTCTGCCCCAACTGTGGGTCCTCAGACCATATACAAAATGACTGTACTGCTACAAAAATGACATGTACAAATTGCAAAGGCGACCATCCTGCATATTCAAAGACCTGTGAAAAGTGGAAAACCGAGAAAAAAATAGTAAAATACAAGGTTGAAAACAAAGTCAGTTATCAAGAAGCAAGAAGACTAGTTGCACCAAATATAAACCAGAATATTACCTATGCAAATGCTGTAAAAAAATATCAAGCAGTCTCCGTTCAAACCGACGTCACAATCCCTACTAATAAATCAATTTCAGATTGGGCTAGAAATGTCCTCTCTGACATGCAACCAAATGTATGCAAGCAACAATCCAAGACCACAGACCAAGCAAATAATACACCTCTGACAATACCAGCGGTAACTCCTCCACCAGTGATTGCTACCACATCTTGTATTACAAACACAAATACTGTGAAAATTATTCAGGACCCAACCATGGACACAGATGGCACATCTATTCAGGAAGATCCTGTTTTAGAAATCCATGCCGAAGAAGAAGAAATGGACATTGGTAGGCCAGTTTTCTCCAAAAAAGATAAATCTAGATTAGAACGCCATAAACCAGTCACCTTCAAAAAGCAGTCAGAATCAGCTCCATCAACTAAACACAAATAATGCCTTGTATTTTACAATGGAACTGCAGAGGCTTTCGTTGCAATACAGACGATATCCAAGATCTAATTAATCGATTTTCTCCAGTTGCCCTTTGCCTTCAGGAAACTTACTTAACTTTGCAAATTTCTCCTTCGATAAAGAACTATTGCCTTTATCGAAGGGATCGTAATACAACAAATGCTGCCCATGGTGGTGTCGCAATCCTGATAAATTCCAAGATCCCAACTAAACATATTCCACTTCAAACTGAAATAGAAGCCGTTGCTGTGCGTATAATGCTCCATATTGAAATAACATTAGTATCAATCTACTTACAGCCAAACCATACTTACTGTTTAAAAGATCTTGAAGATCTCCTTATACAGATACCTCCACCTCTCTGTATGTTAGGGGACTTCAACGGGCACCATCCCTTATGGGGCGATCCTAAATTAGATAGACGAGGACGACTCATTGAGAGCCTAATAGAGGCAGTAAACCTCACTATACTCAATACTGGCACACACACTCACGTTCAGCTCCCAAGTGGACATAGCTCAGCCATAGATCTCTCCATTTGTTCTCCATTACTGGTCCCGACCATAGAATGGTATGTTTTAAATGACATAATGGGTAGTGATCACTTCCCAATCGTATGCAACCTATTAATAGCACAGGCTCCTCCTGCTAAACCCTTCAGAAAATGGAAATTTGCCAGAGCAAACTGGCCAAAATTCCGGTCATCAGTATCTTTTGATGAGGGAAAAATCCGTCTCCAGTCTATCGATGATGTGACAGAATACATCACGTCACATCTGTTAAATGTGGCTAAAGAAGCAATACCACTATCAAATCCCTCGGTTCGTAGGCATTATAATTATTGGTGGAATGAACAATGCACAAAAGCCAAAAAAGCAAAAAATAAAGCCTGGAATTTGTTTAGGCAGTATCCAACAACACCCAATCTAATAAATTATAAGAAGTCAAAAGCAAAAGCACGTTTCATACAAAGGCAAGCCAAGAAAGAATCCTGGACCCGTTTTGCATCAAGCATTAACAAAAACACTGACACCAATATAATATGGAAAAAAATTAGACAGCTTTCTGGTAAGTTTCCTACCGTACCTTCACCAATTCTGTCCTGTAATGGGCAAGATCTATCTGGTCCTCTGGATATCGCAAATGGTTTGGGCAAAACTTTTGCTGAAATCTCAGCGGCAGCAGCTTATACTCCACCTTTCCAGAGAATTAAAAACACTGCAGAACGGCACTCTATTAATTTCCAAACTTCCCTCCTTCTGCCGTATAACAAACCCCTACAATATTCCGAACTCTTGCATGCTAGTGGAGCAGCCCACAATGGTGCTGCCGGACCAGATGGAATCTATTACGTCATGCTAAAACATCTTAATGACAAAGCTTTGCGTCTCCTTCTGGTCTTTTACAATCGTATTTTTCTAGAAAATGTCTATCCAACTTCTTGGCATCATTCTACTGTTTTGGCATTCCTTAAACCCGGAAAAGATCCAACCAATCCCCATAGCTACAGACCAATATCTCTTTCCAGCTGCCTCAGCAAAATTCTAGAAAAAATTGTCCACTGTAGACTCGTCTGGATCATTGAGTCAGAACAGCTAATGAGCAATAGTCAGTATGGCTTTCGTCAAAACAGGTCATGCCTGGACCTTATGGTTAAGGCTGAATTTGCCATTCGTAATGCCTTTATTAAGCATGAACATCTAGTAATGGTTTCCATAGATATCGAGAAGGCTTTTGATACCACCTGGCGGCATGGCATACTAAGAGATCTTTACTCTCTTGGTCTACGGGGCAACCTTCCTATATTTATAAAGCATTTTCTACACAGTAGATCGTTTCAAGTACGATACCAACATGCCCTCTCTGCAACTTTCATTCAGGAAGAAGGTGTTCCACAGGGATCAGTACTGAGTGCCACACTTTTTGCTCTAAGAATAGATTCTATCACCAAACAACTTCCAAATACTGTCGAAACTTACCTTTATGCAGATGACCTTTCCATCTCCTGTCATTCCCAAAATATGAGATCTATTGAACGACAGCTTCAGATATCATTAAATAAAATACAGCAATGGGCCAGCCTTAATGGCTATAGGCTATCACAGCAGAAAACAGTTGCTATCCACTTTTGCAGACAACGCAAATTTCATCTGGATCCTGAACTTCACATCTCTAATATTTCCATCCCAGTCACTAGTAACATTAGATTTCTAGGTTTAATCATGGACAACAAGCTAAATTTCTTAGAACACATTAAAAAAGTACGTACTGCCTGCTTAAAAAAGATAAACATACTCAGAGCTTTATCTGCACAAACGTGGGGTGCAGATCGTACCTGCCTTCTTCGATTATACAGGGCATTAATCAGATCCCGTCTTGATTATGGAGCTCCCATTTATGACTCTGCCAGAAAGAGCGCATTACGCTGGCTTGATCCAGTACAACACAGTGCACTGAGGATTGCACTTGGCGCATTCAGAACATCGCCAGCACATAGCCTTTACATTGATGCTCACGAGCCGCCACTATCTTTACGTAGGAAATTGCTATTGCTAAAGTATTCTGTCAAGATACAAAGTTGTACTTCGCATCCCATCCAGCCTTATCTTTTCAATCCACCATTAGAAAATCTGTACAGAAATAAACCTAGCATAGGAAAACCAGCTGGTCACCGCCTTCTTGAACTACTGCAGGTTTGGAATATATCCATCCATTCCGTACAACAAGTAGCCACATGTACTCAACCACCATGGGTTCAACCTCCTTTACCAACCTGTGACACTTACCTCTGTCAGTGGGGGAAGAATGTTTTGCAATCATCAAATATCAGACAAGTTCATGCTGTTCACACTCAAAAGTATGTTGATTTTTTACCAATATACACAGATGGCTCTAAATCCAATTCAAAAGTTGGAGCAGCTGCAGTGTTTCCGAATACAATTGTATCAGCAGCCCTTCCTCCTGATTTCAGTATCTTCTCAGCTGAATTATTCGCAATTAAATTAGCTTTAAAAAATCTCCCTTCTGACTGCTCTTTAAAATCAGTAATTTACACTGATTCCCTCAGCTCAATCAAGGCTTTGTGTAATTCCTCAGATAAATTTCACCCTGTTATAAATGAGATTAGAAAATTATTACTAAAGATAAAAGAACATCACCAACTGGTCACCTTCTGCTGGATACCAGCACATTCTGGTATTTTAGGCAATGAACAGGCTGATAAAGCTGCAAAAAACCCAACCAGCTTAGATTTAACCAATATCCCTGTCCCAGCCTCAGACTGTGCACTAATGATTCATACTGCATGCCTATCAGAATGGACAGCACTATGGCATTCCCAAACGAATAATAAACTCTTACAGATTAAACAGGTTCCGAAAATCTGGCTCTCCAATATCCGGACATCAAGACGGGAAGAAGTAATTCTTTCAAGAGCAAGAATAGGTCATACTTACCTGACCCATCTTCATTTACTCACAGGAGATGATCCACCACAGTGTCCACATTGTTCTCTAAATTTGACAGTGAAACACATTCTCATTGAATGTCCATACTATAAACAAAACAGAAATACAATCCTGCTATCTTTGGTTAACGATCGAAAACCAATAACTCTAGAGAATATCATAGGTGACAATGCAAACATTCCGGAATTTTTTAACTTTCTGAAAAAAATTGGAGTTTTTAGTCATTTCTGATTACTGCCCTTTCTGACGTGACAAGAATTTTTTTTTTATATTATTACATTAAAAGAATAGGCGCATTATAGCCAAAGTTGCTTATGCGCCATAAAACCCCCACAACAACAACAACAACAACATCTCTATCTAACTGGGTTAAAAACACATTATCAAGCCCTGTCAAAGACACACATCAAATTAAAACCACTGAATCGACCAACACTCCAATCAGTATCCCAGTTGAGACTCGGACAGTCCCGCATGACAAAGAAAAACTGAAAACTACTAAACACAACAATAAACCTGAATCATCCACTGGTAGTATGGAAGTAGATGTAAACCCAGATCATGAAGAACCAATACTAGAACTTCACGCAAACGATACTATGGATACCGGTCGCCCTACCTTCCCGAAAAGAGACCGAAAAAAATCCTCCTCAAACAAAAAACAGTCAGATGAATCGTCCTCATCTAAACCAAAATGAACCACAGCATCTTACAATGGAATTGCAGAGGCTTTCGTTCAAACACAGACGATATTCAATACCTAATTAATCAATATTCTCCGGTTGCCTTTTGTTTACAGGAAACTTACCTAACCACACAAATTTCTCCAACCCTGCAGAAAGTGGAAATTTGTCCGAGCAGACTGGGCAAAATTTCAATCATCAATTGACCTCGATGAGGAAAAAATCCGCCTCCAGCACATTGATGATGTGACAGATTACATCACGTCGCATCTTCTAAATGTGGCTAAAGACACAATACCAATATCAAATCCGCCGGGCCGAAAGCATTATAATTACTGGTGGAATGACAAATGCACCACAGCAAAGAGAGCAAAAAATAAAGCCTGGAATTTGTTTCGGAAATGTCCGAGCACAGTCAATCTCATTAATTATAAGAAATTAAGGGCAAAAGCACGCTTCATACAAAAACAGGCAAAGAAAGAATCCTGGACCCGTTTTGCATCCACTTTTCACAGAAATACCGATCCCAAAATAATATGGAAAAAAATTAGACAGCTGTCTGGTAAGTTTCCTCCCATACCTTCTCCAATCCTCTCCTGGAATGGAAAAGATCTCTCTAATCCTGTAGATATAGCTAATGCTTTAGCCAATACTTTTGCAGAAATCTCAGCAACGTCAGCCTATACTACCTCTTTCCAAAGAATTAAAATCACTAAAGAAAAGCATGCTATTCATTTTCAAACTACCCGTCCTCTCCCATATAACAAACCTCTGCAATATTCTGAACTTTTACATGTCATTAGAACAGCTCGCAATGGTGCTGCTGGACCAGATGGAATTTATTATGTCATGCTACAACATCTTGATGACAAAGCTCTGCGCTGCCTCCTGGTCTTTTACAATCGCATATTTTTAGAAAATGTTTATCCAGCATCTTGGCATCACTCTACAATTTTGGCATTCCTGAAGCCTGGAAAAGATCCATCAAACCCAAATAGCTATAGACCCATATCTCTCTCAAGCTGCCTCAGTAAAATCCTTGAGAAAATTATCCACAGAAGACTCGTCTGGATCATTGAGTCGGAACATCTAATGAGCCATTGTCAATATGGCTTTCGCCAAAACAGATCATGCTTAGATCTTATGGTCAAGGCCGAATTTGCCATCCGTAATGCTTTTGTCAAACATGAACATCTAGTAATGGTTTCAATAGACATAGAGAAGGCTTTTGATACCACCTGGCGGTATGGTATACTTAGTGATCTTTACCTTCTCGGACTACGAGGCAATCTTCCTATATTCATTCAGAACTTTCTACATACAACAACATTTCAAGTTCGATATCAACATGCCCTTTCCCCAACTTTCATCCAGGAAGAAGGTGTTCCACAGGGATCAGTACTGAGTGCCACACTTTTTGCCCTGAGAATAGATTGTATTACTAAGCAGCTTCCAAATACAGTTGAGACTTACCTTTATGCAGATGACCTTTCCATCTCTTGTCATTCTCAAAACATGAGGTCTATTGAAAGACAGCTTCAGATATCACTTAATAAAATTCAACAATGGGCGAGCCTCAACGGCTATCGGCTCTCACAACAGAAAACAGTTGCCATCCATTTCTGTAGACAACGCAAACTTTATCCAGATCCTGAACTTCAAATTTCTAACATCTTTGTCCCGGTCACCAGCAACATCCGATTTCTAGGATTAACCCTTGACAATAAGTTAAATTTCCTAGATCATATTAAAAATGTACGGACTTCATGTCTAAAAAAGTTAAACATACTCAGAGCTTTATCTGCCCAAACATGGGGTGCAGATCGTACCACACTTCTTCGGTTATACAGGGCATTAATCAGATCTCGTCTCGATTACGGTGCTCCAATCTATGATTCTGCCAGAAAGAGTGCATTACGCTGGCTTGATCCCATTCAGCACAGTGCTTTGAGAATTGCAACTGGTGCATTCAGAACGTCGCCAGCACATAGTCTCTACATTGATGCTCATGAGCCCCCACTAACTTTACGCAGGAAAACACTGTTACTCAAATATGCTGTCAAGATACAAAGCTGTGCTTCTCATCCCATTCGGTCATACCTTTTTAACCCACCCTTAGAAACCCTATACAGAAACAAACCTAGCATAGTAAAACCAGCTGGTCTTCGCCTTCTTGAACTTGTGCAAGTTTGGAATATTTCCATCCATTCCGTAAAGCAGGTAGCAACTTATACTCAACCTCCATGGACTCCTCCTCCTCTTCCAATCTGTGACACTTACCTCTGTCAATGGAGAAAGAATTCCTTGCAAGCAGCAAATATCAACCAAATTCACGCAGTTCACATTGAAAGATATTCTGATTTCTCTCCAATTTATACAGATGGCTCTAAATCTAATTCAAATGTTGGAGCAGCTGCAGTGTTTCCAAATACAATTGTATCAGCTTCCCTTCCGTCAGAATTTAGTATATTTTCTGCTGAATTATACGCAATAAAACTAGCTTTAGAAAATCTTCATTTTAACTCTTCCTTAAAATCTGTCATTTACACTGATTCCCTCAGCTCAATCATGTCGTTATGTAATTCCTCAGATAAAGTTCACCCTGTTCTAGATGAAATCAGAAGCTTATTACTGCAAATTAAAGAACCCAATCAACAGGTCACTTTTTGCTGGATTCCAGCACATTCCGGTATTTTAGGAAATGAACTGGCCGATAAAGCTGCAAAAAATCCAACTACCTTAGATGTAACCAACATCCCTGTTCCAGCATCAGATTATGCACTAACCATTCATGCTGCTTGCCTATCACAATGGACAGCCCTGTGGCACTCCCAGACTAATAATAAACTCTTTCAGTTTAAACAAGACCCGAAAATTTGGCGCTCCAGTGTCCGTACATCGAGACGAGAAGAAGTAGTCCTCTCAAGGGCAAGAATAGGACATACACATCTGACCCACCTTCATTTACTGAGAGGAGATGATCCACCACAATGTACACATTGTTCTAACAATTTGACTGTAAAACATATTCTTATTGGCTGCCCCTATTATAAACAAGCGAGAACTTCATCCTTGATCTCACTGGTTAATCTACATAAACCAATTACTCTTGAAAACCTGATTGGTGATAAGGCAAATATTTCTGAATTTTTTGACTTTCTCAGGCAAACTGGGCTTTTCAATTATTTCTGATTTTCTTTTGATTTAGAGAAAACTCATGTCTTAATATAATTAGTGAATAGGCACATTATAGCCTTAGCAGCTGATGTGCCATTAAACCTCCAGAGCAACAACAAATTTCTCCTTCGATAAAGAACTATTGCATTTATCGAAGAGATCGAAATACCGCTAGCGCTGCCCATGGTGGTGTGGCAATCTTAGTAAATTCAAAGATCCCAACTAAACATATCCCACTCCAAACTAATATAGAAGCTGTTGCTGTTCGTATAATTCTCCATAGTGCAATAACACTAGTCTCAATATACCTACCGCCAAACTGTACTAACTCTTTAAAAGATCTTGAAGACCTCTTTATACAGGTACCTCCACCTCTCTGTATATTAGGGGACTTTAACGGGCACCACCCATTATGGGGCTCTCCTAAATTGGATAGACGAGGCCGACTAATTGACAGTTTTTTGGATGCACTAAATCTCACTATACTCAATACAGGTGCACCGACACACGTACAGCTTCCAACAGGACACACCTCAGCAATAGATCTCTCAATTTGTTCACCAGTACTAGTCCCAGCCATAGAGTGGTATGTAATAAACGATCCCATGGGCAGTGACCACTTCCCAATAGTATGCAACTTTCTAAAAGCAAAGACTCCTTCAATTCAACCCTGCAGAAAGTGGAAATTTGTCCGAGCAGACTGGGCAAAATTTCAATCATCAATTGACCTCGATGAGGAAAAAATCCGCCTCCAGCACATTGATGATGTGACAGATTACATCACGTCGCATCTTCTAAATGTGGCTAAAGACACAATACCAATATCAAATCCGCCGGGCCGAAAGCATTATAATTACTGGTGGAATGACAAATGCACCACAGCAAAGAGAGCAAAAAATAAAGCCTGGAATTTGTTTCGGAAATGTCCGAGCACAGTCAATCTCATTAATTATAAGAAATTAAGGGCAAAAGCACGCTTCATACAAAAACAGGCAAAGAAAGAATCCTGGACCCGTTTTGCATCCACTTTTCACAGAAATACCGATCCCAAAATAATATGGAAAAAAATTAGACAGCTGTCTGGTAAGTTTCCTACCATACCTTCCCCAATCCTCTCCTGGAATGGAAAAGATCTCTCTAATCCTGTAGATATAGCTAATGCTTTAGCCAATACTTTTGCAGAAATCTCAGCAACGTCAGCCTATACTACCTCTTTCCAAAGAATTAAAATCACTAAAGAAAAGCATGCTATTCATTTTCAAACTACCCGTCCTCTCCCATATAACAAACCTCTGCAATATTCTGAACTTTTACATGTCATTAGAACAGCTCGCAATGGTGCTGCTGGACCAGATGGAATTTATTATGTCATGCTACAACATCTTGATGACAAAGCTCTGCGTTGCCTCCTGGTCTTTTACAATCGCATATTTTTAGAAAATGTTTATCCAGCATCTTGGCATCACTCTACAATTTTGGCATTCCTGAAGCCTGGAAAAGATCCATCAAACCCAAATAGCTATAGACCCATATCTCTCTCAAGCTGCCTCAGTAAAATCCTTGAGAAAATTATCCACAGAAGACTCGTCTGGATCATTGAGTCGGAACATCTAATGAGCCATTGTCAATATGGCTTTCGCCAAAACAGATCATGCTTAGATCTTATGGTCAAGGCCGAATTTGCCATCCGTAATGCTTTTGTCAAACATGAACATCTAGTAATGGTTTCAATAGACATAGAGAAGGCTTTTGATACCACCTGGCGGTATGGTATACTTAGTGATCTTTACCTTCTCGGACTACGAGGCAATCTTCCTATATTCATTCAGAACTTTCTACATACAAGAACATTTCAAGTTCGATATCAACATGCCCTTTCCCCAACTTTCATCCAGGAAGAAGGTGTTCCACAGGGATCAGTACTGAGTGCCACACTTTTTGCCCTGAGAATAGATTGTATTACTAAGCAGCTTCCAAATACAGTTGAGACTTACCTTTATGCAGATGACCTTTCCATCTCTTGTCATTCTCAAAACATGAGGTCTATTGAAAGACAGCTTCAGATATCACTTAATAAAATTCAACAATGGGCGAGCCTCAACGGCTATCGGCTCTCACAACCCCTCGACGTGGGCACCTGTACGTGGTGAGGGGACCTCCCAGTGATGCTGCTGGACTTCCAGATTAGCATCACTGGGATCTAACGCCCATACCTTGGTTCCAGGGTTACATCGTTGGAATCCGGCGTGTGCAGCCGTGCGCCGCGACCCGTGGAAGCGGAAAGGGGGATCCTGGTGGTTGAGGGGCCCAGCCTTAATACACCACTTTGGCCCCTGCTTCGACGAGACGGGTGGTCCCGGACCGGCTCGACTGGGATCAATCGGCGGGTGGTATTATACTGCTAGGGTCAACTGCGTTCCAATAAGTCTCCCTCCCTATGGTCCTGGGACGGGATAAAGACTTATTGGTAACGTGGGTATGGTGTTCTAAGCGAACTCGGCGTCCCATTCGTGTACGCAGTACCTGCTAGTTCACGAGTGGGCGCCCCCTCGTAGGGCTCCGTGGTGGGTGAGGTACTTAGGCATCAGACATTTTTTCTTTACTCTCATGAGTAATTTAAATCCTTCTTCTGGGGCCCCAACAAGGCCCCTACCTAATCGCGATGATGACGCAGATAACACCTCTGCAAAACGAGCCAGAACTGAGGATAAACCACCACCATCAGTGACACCGCTTTTCCTCATTCTCCATTCCACCGGAGAGCAGTCCATTGGAAAGATGTCACCCTTCTTCATCCAGAAAGGATTAGAAGGGTTGGCTGGTTCACCCAAATCTGTTAAACGACTGCGTTCTGGCGACCTTTTGGTCGAAGCTACAAATATTAAACAGGCGGAAAAAATCCTGAACGCCACATCAATAGGGGGAATACCTATCATTGTAACCCCCCACAAAACTTTGAACTCTTCAAGAGGCGTCATTTCAGAGTGGGACCTTCTTCATGTTTCTGAAGAAGAGATCTGCTCTGAATTAAAAGACCAAGGAGTGACAGCTGTTAAAAGGATATCAATGAGAAAGGATGGGAACCTCGTCCCTACCCGAGTTCTCATCCTAACGTTTAACACCCCACGGCCTCCAAGTTCCATCAAGGCAGGCTATCTAAACTGCCCAGTGAGGATTTATATCCCAAACCCACTGCGGTGCTTTAGATGCCAAAAATACGGCCACTCACAAACATCTTGTCGTGGTAACCCTGCCTGTGCTCGATGTGGTGCGAAAGACCACGAGAGCAAGGAATGTTCAGCTTCTAAACCGATCTGTGTAAATTGTCAACAAGATCATCCTGCCTACTCCAGAGCATGCCAGCGGTGGAAGGATGAAAAAGAAATACAAAAACTGAAGACAGAGCTGAATATCTCCTACCCAGAGGCCAGAAAACGTATCCAACCAGTAAATAGCGGGAAACCTTCATACGCCCAGAAGGTTTCTGCTAAGTGCACTATCGGGACACAAACTGAGATGACTATTCCACCAAAAGAGTCATTCACCCCGATTGCACGCTATTTATTGAGTTCTCAAAAGCCCACCAAAAAAACACAGTCAGTTGCCACTCCTATATCCGTACCTCCTAGTGCTCCACCACTACCAAAACCAAGTGGTAAAGAGCCTGCAGTAAGAACAGAAACAATGGATGTAGAGAACAAGGAGGTACAGGATGAATCTGTCTTGGAACTCTTTGCGGAGGAAGAAATGGACACGGGACAGCGTCCATTCTTCCCCAAAAAAGATAAATCCAAGACTGACAAAAGTAAGCCCTCAGCACCTCGGAAGCCGCTTGATGGACCCACCAAGCCAAAGTAATGGCTAAATTCCTACAATGGAATTGTCGTGGATTCCGGCGAAATACTGATGACATCAAGGCCCTCCTGCAAAAGCACGAGCCAGTTTGCTTTTGCTTGCAGGAGACTTATCTAAAGGCAAATGATGATCCCACATTGCATAACATCACAATCTTTCGTAAGGATAGAATTGCGGATGGTCCTGCTCATGGAGGAGTGGCTATCCTTGTGGGTAATCAGACCCCAGTTCAGCCCTTGCTAATTACAACCAGCATTGAGGCTGTTGCAATTCGCCTGACAGTGGGATTTTTATTAACTGTGTGCTCTATTTATTTGCCACCTGGGACTGACGTCTCCCAGGAAGACCTTGATGATCTTGTATCGCAGTTGCCTCCCCCTTTCTTACTTCTCGGGGATTTTAACGGACATAACACCCTGTGGGGTAGTGCAAACATCAATGGAAGGGGACGGGTCATAGAGCGTATGCTCAATGACAATGACCTTTCCTTTCTAAATACTGGAACAAACACCTTCTTCCACATGCCTACCCGTACCTTTTCTGCCATTGATCTCTCTATCTGCTCCCCTTCTCTACTCCCTTCACTCACTTGGGAAGTGGAGGAGAATCCATTTGGAAGTGATCACTTCCCTGTGATAACCTTGTTACACAGCGGGAGACCATGTCTTCCCTTCAGGTTACCACGGTGGAAGATTGATCAGGCTGACTGGACTGCCTTCCAACATCAGGCAAATTTTGAACTCAGTACGGTCAGTCAGGAGCCGATCAATGATGCAGTAACGTACATCACAGAAATTATCGTCCAAGCAGCTGCGAATACTGTTCCAAAAACATCTACCCGGTTTCCACCATTTCCCAAACCTTGGTGGAATTCCCAATGCACAGCAGCAAAAAAGGCTCAAAACAAAGCGTGGGGGATATTCCGTCGATATCCCACCACGAACAACCTTATAGTGTTTAAACGTGCACGAGCCAAAGCACGCTACATCCGCCGTCAGAGTCAAAGGGAATCGTGGATCCGTTTTACATCATCTATTACCCAGTCTACCAACTCTAAGGTAGTCTGGGATAAAATCCGGAAAATGAAGGGAAAACATACATCCCACCCTACTTCAATCCTAGATTATAATGGATGCGCTATTGCAGATCCAACTGCAATAGCCAACTCTCTTGGGGAAACATTCTCTAAAATCTGTGCAACATCTTCTTATTCCCCAGAGTTCCTGGTCCTGAAACAAAAAATAGAAAAACAGGCACTTAATTTTAATTGTAAGAGCGACTGTCCCTACAACAGGGAATTCACTATTCATGAACTGAAAAGAGCCCTCACTCTTTCCAAAGCAAGTGCTGTTGGACCAGATGGCATCCATTATGATATGATTAAACATCTTTCACCAAAATCTATGGATTATCTGCTCTTTCTGTATAACAGAATCTTTACCGAAGGGCAGTTTCCGGATCCCTGGTGCAAGGCAACCGTTCTTGCCTTCGCTAAGCCAGGAAAGGATCCAAAAGTCACTAGAAATTATCGTCCCATTGCTCTGACTAGCTGTTTGTGCAAAATCCTGGAGAGAATGGTGAATTCTCGTTTAATCTGGTATTTAGAAACCAATGACCTTCTCTCCAACATCCAGTGCGGCTTCCGAAGGAACCGGTCCACTTTGGACCATCTTATTAGACTGGAAACATCCATCCGGGATGCTTTCCTAAAACGTGAACACTTGGTGTCGGTGTTCTTTGACATGGAGAAAGCGTATGACACAACTTGGAGATTTGGCATCTTAAAAGATCTGCACAGCCTAGGCCTTAGAGGGCATCTCCCCGTGTTTATTCAAAACTTTTTAGCCAATCGATCTTTCCAAGTTCGTGTGGGATCCTCACTCTCTCGCTCCTTTAGCCAAGAGGAGGGAGTACCACAAGGATCAGTATTAAGTGTCACGCTTTTCGCCATCAAAATAAATTCCATCACAGAACAACTTCCTCCAACTGTAAACAGTGCCCTCTATGTTGATGACTTTAGCATTTTTTGTCAGTCATGCAACATGAGGGTTATTGAAAGACAACTGCAGAAAGCCATTGACCGCCTCAACTCCTGGGCACTTGCAAATGGCTTCAGGTTCTCGCCGGAGAAGACCGTTTGCGTACATTTTTGTCGTAAGCGTAATCTTCATCCTGAACCTGAATTAATGCTCGGACAAAATGCTATTCCAGTAGCAGCGGACACAAAATTCTTGGGACTCGTATTTGATAAAAAGTTGACCTTTCTGCACCACATCCGTCAACTTCGCACAAAGTGCACACGCGGGCTTAATATTCTCCGCTCGCTCTCCTCTACATCTTGGGGAGCGGACCGATGCACGCTTCTTCGGCTTTACCGTGCACTTGTGCGATCCAAACTTGATTATGGGTCCCAGGTATATTCTTCAGCCAGAGACAGTGCCCTTCGATGGCTGGATCCTGTCCATCACCAGGCTCTTCGTATCGCTACTGGAGCATATAGAACATCTCCTGTCCAGAGTTTATACGTCGAAGCAAACGAACCACCGTTATCGCTTCGACGTAAGCAGTTGTGTCTAAACTACGCTTTTAAACTGAAATCCCTGCCAGACCATCCTACGTGGCTATCCGTTTTTGAGCCACGATGGGAAAATTTGTACAATACCCGTAAGACTGCTAATCGTCCTTTTGGAATTCGTCTCCAAGAGCTACTCATAGAACTTGATATCAAGGTAGACAAGGTTGCCCAAACACCGAAGCAACCCCTTCCACCCTGGCATGCTCGTATTCCAATATGTGACTTGTCCCTTAAAAATTGGGGAAAGTCGGACACTCCATCATCGGTCTACCTGCAGCTTTATTCAGCACACCGAGCTGAACATTCTGACTTCGCGCCAGTTTACACAGACGGTTCGAAGTCAGAATCATATGTGGGATCTGCTGCTGTCTTTAGGGACACCACTACATCGGAGCAGATTCCCTCTGAATGCAGTATATTTACTGCAGAGCTGCACGCTATTGAGTTAGCTTTGGATCACATCAGTAAATGCCAAAACCAACGGTTCATTTTATATTCTGATTCTCTTAGTGTGTTACAGGCTTTAATAACCGTGAGATTTAATTCTCATCCAGTTCTGTCTAGCATTCAGCAGAAGATTCACTTCCTCCGTGAACGTGAATATGATATCCGCTTCTGCTGGATTCCTAGCCACATTGGGATTAAGGGAAATGATTTGGCTGACACCGCAGCCAAATCAACAATTCCCAGAAATAATCGCTGCCTGTCAGTCCCCTATACAGACTACAGGCAAAGAATACTCGAGAAAATACACTCCCAATGGCAGGACTTGTGGAATAGACAGACTGGAAATAAACTATATCGTATAAAGCCTGTAATTGAACCGTGGCAGTCTAGTCTGCGCAGGAATCGTAAGGAGGAAGTTGTTCTTGCCCGGACCCGCATAGGACACAGTCATTTAACTCATTCATTTTTGCTGAGGGCTGATGACCCTCCTATGTGTGAGTCTTGTGGCACAGTTTTATCAATTAGACACATTTTAATCGAATGTCCAGTTTTTAGCAGTATCCGTCTTACCGCTTTTAATGATCTGACTGAGCCATATACACTCAGTCAGATTTTATCCGACAATGACAATGTGTCTGCTATTTTTAGATTTTTAAAGTCAATAAATATTTTTACTCGTTTATAAAATTTACATTTTTCTTATACTTCTTGACATAGTGACCTAACTAATTAGGTCACTGAAAGTTTAAATTATTTTATAAATGACATGGTCTTGGCGCATTATAGCCTTAGTAGCTAATGCGCCAATAAAACCAAAACAAACCAAGCTCTCACAACAGAAAACAGTTGCCATCCATTTCTGTAGACAACGCAAACTTCATCCAGATCCTGAACTTCAAATTTCTAACATCTTTGTCCCGGTCACCAGCAACATCCGATTTCTAGGATTAACCCTTGACAATAAGTTAAATTTCCTAGATCATATTAAAAATGTACGGACTTCATGTCTAAAAAAGTTAAACATACTCAGAGCTTTATCTGCCCAAACATGGGGTGCAGATCGTACCACACTTCTTCGGTTATACAGGGCATTAATCAGATCTCGTCTCGATTACGGTGCTCCAATCTATGATTCTGCCAGAAAGAGTGCATTACGCTGGCTTGATCCCATTCAGCACAGTGCTTTGAGAATTGCAACTGGTGCATTCAGAACGTCGCCAGCACATAGTCTCTACATTGATGCTCATGAGCCCCCACTAACTTTACGCAGGAAAACACTGTTACTCAAATATGCTGTCAAGATACAAAGCTGTGCTTCTCATCCCATTCGGTCATACCTTTTTAACCCACTGTTAGAAACCCTATACAGAAACAAACCTAGCATAGTAAAACCAGCTGGTCTTCGCCTTCTTGAACTTGTGCAAGTTTGGAATATTTCCATCCATTCCGTAAAGCAGGTAGCAACTTATACTCAACCTCCATGGACTCCTCCTCCTCTTCCAATCTGTGACACTTACCTCTGTCAATGGAGAAAGAATTCCTTGCAAGCAGCAAATATCAACCAAATTCACGCAGTTCACATTGAAAGATATTCTGATTTCTCTCCAATTTATACAGATGGCTCTAAATCTAATTCAAATGTTGGAGCAGCTGCAGTGTTTCCAAATACAATTGTATCAGCTTCCCTTCCGTCAGAATTTAGTATATTTTCTGCTGAATTATACGCAATAAAACTAGCTTTAGAAAATCTTCATTTTAACTCTTCCTTAAAATCTGTCATTTACACTGATTCCCTCAGCTCAATCATGTCGTTATGTAATTCCTCAGATAAAGTTCACCCTGTTCTAGATGAAATCAGAAGCTTATTACTGCAAATTAAAGAACCCAATCAACAGGTCACTTTTTGCTGGATTCCAGCACATTCCGGTATTTTAGGAAATGAACTGGCCGATAAAGCTGCAAAAAATCCAACTACCTTAGATGTAACCAACATCCCTGTTCCAGCATCAGATTATGCACTAACCATTCATGCTGCTTGCCTATCACAATGGACAGCCCTGTGGCACTCCCAGACTAATAATAAACTCTTTCAGTTTAAACAAGACCCGAAAATTTGGCGCTCCAGTGTCCGTACATCGAGACGAGAAGAAGTAGTCCTCTCAAGGGCAAGAATAGGACATACACATCTGACCCACCTTCATTTACTGAGAGGAGATGATCCACCACAATGTCCACATTGTTCTAACAATTTGACTGTAAAACATATTCTTATTGGCTGCCCCTATTATAAACAAGCGAGAACTTCATCCTTGATCTCACTGGTTAATCTACATAAACCAATTACTCTTGAAAACCTGATTGGTGATAAGGCAAATATTTCTGAATTTTTTGACTTTCTCAGGCAAACTGGGCTTTTCAATTATTTCTGATTTTCTTTTGATTTAGAGAAAACTCATGTCTTAATATAATAAGTGAATAGGCACATTATAGCCTTAGCAGCTGATGTGCCATTAAACCTCCAGAGCAACAACAACAACAACTACTAATACAAAGCCATCCACGCCACAACAAGACATTCCAAACTCAGGCACATTATTAAAGGAGAAAGATGTTCATCGTACACAAAATAAACCAACTGAACGAACCATGGAAACCGATGAGAAATTAGACAATGATGATGCTGTTCTCATGCTTCATGCTGATGATGAGATGGATATTACTCGCCCAGTCTTTTCAAAACGAGAGAAATATAAACAGGATCGAGGGAAAAACAAACGATCAGACCAATCCATCTAACCTAAACCCAAGTAATGCAGAAAATTATTCAATGGAATTGTAGAGGACTAAGAAGTAATCTTGATGAATTAAAATACCTAATGCACCAGCATGATCCTGCATGTATTTGTCTATAGGAAACTTATTTATCATCAAATTATAGCCCACACTTCTCACGGTATACACTATATAGACGTGACAGATGTTCCGATTCTCCAGCAAGAGGAGGAGTAGCAATATTAGTTCGTAGTAATGTACCATCAAAACCCGTTCAGCTTTCCACTAATCTAGAAGCAATAGCCGTTCGTATTGTTCTTGGGATTAATCTCACTCTTGTCTCCATTTATATTCCACCAAACGTTTCATGTTCCATTACAGAACTTGATAATTTACATAATCAACTACCCCAACCTGTATGCTTTCTAGGTGATCTAAATGCTCATCATCCTTTGTGGGGTTCCCCGAACATGGATCGTAGAGGGAGGATGATCGAAACTCTACTTGATAACCATCACTTAACACTACTGAATACCGGTGTGCATACTTATATCCACTTGCCTACAGGTTCTAGCTCTGCTCTGGATCTGTCCATATGTTCCTCGTCCATTTATCCTAGCTTTGATTGGACAGTATTAACTGACCTTCACAACAGCGATCACTTTCCTATAATTTGTGAAATACAGACGGATACAAACTATACATCTAACCAAAAAATTACGTGGAATTTTCACAGAGCTAACTGGGAAAAGTTTTCGAAAACAGTGCAATTTGATAACCATTTGATTCTTTCTGCATCTATTAATAATGCCACTAGACATATAGTAGAACAATTACTTGGAGCTGCTACCAGCGCAATACCGAAAGTTAACCCTACAAAACAAAGGTATAATAATTGGTGGACAAGGGACTGCTATCTTGCCAAAAGGAAACAAAACAAAGCTTGGAACACTTTTCGCCGAAATGCTACAATGGAGAACCTTATAAACTATAAACGGCTGAAAGCTGAAGCACGCCGAATTCGTCGAAAAGCTAAACAGGATGCGTGGATTCGATTCAGTTCTACCATCTGCAGAAACACTGACCCAAGAATAATTTGGAGAAAGATCCGTACCCTCAGTGGAAAGTGTCAACAAACCAAAGCCCCAATCTTGTCCTGGAAAGGAATAGATATTTCTTCTCCAACTGATATTGCAGAGGCTTTAGCAGAAACATTTGCAGTCACTTCATCATCTCAATCTTATGAAGACTCATTTAGACGTAAAAAAATTTCCATGGAAAAATATAAAATTAACTTTGTTACAAAACAATCTCATTCTTATAACCTTCCTTTCACTATGAATGAACTCAACGAAGCTCTCCAGAATTCTAGAAATAGTTCTGCTGGACCAGATGGCATTTTCTATATAATGCTTTGCCACCTCAACTCAAACTCAAAATCTATACTACTGAAATTTTACAATAGAATCTTTGAGGAGAATGTTTACCCTGATACATGGCATCAGTCAGTTGTGGTAGCCATAGCGAAAGCCGGGAAAGATGCTTCCTCTCCCAATAGTTATCGTCCTATATCTTTGACCAGCTGTTTAGGAAAGATAATGGAAAAGATGATACACAAGAGACTCGTTTGGATTGTTGAAGATCAAGATGCCATATCATGCCATCAATTTGGTTTCCGCCGTAATAGATCTACAACTGATGTCCACGTCAAGGTCGAAGCTCAGATTCGAAATGCTTTTCTTAAAAAACAGCACATGGTAATGATAACTTTCGATATTACCAAAGCATTCGATACAACCTGGAGATATGGAATCCTCCAAGACTTATACAAACTTGGACTTAGAGGTAACCTGCCTAGATTCATTCAGAATTTTCTTCACCTCAGGACCTTTCAAGTAAGATTCCAGAATGAGCTGTCCAAAATTCATACACAAGAAGAAGGAGTACCTCAGGGATCGATTTTAAGTGCCACACTCTTTGCATTACGTACCAGTAGCATTATAAGAGATATCCCATCCACGGTAGAAGTTTATATGTATGCAGACGATCTTGCTATTTCCTGTAAATCATCCAACATGGCTACCATTGAAAGACAACTACAGATAGCAATAAACAAAATTGAAACTTGGACAGAAAGCAACGGCTATCAATTAACCGAGGGGAAAACAGCAGCAATACACTTCTGTAAATTACGCTCGCTTCATCCGGAACCTGTATTAAAACTGAAAGGCAGAGAAATACCAATGACAGACTCCATGAGATTATTGGGTCTGAATTTAGACACCAAATTAAATTTTCGTAAACATGTGACCTATCTACGAACTACGTGCCTCCAGAAACTAAACATCCTTCGTGCAGTATCCTCAACATCTTGGGGTGCTGACAGACAGTCACTGCTCAATTTATATCGTGCTCTAATCCGGTCACGATTAGACTATGGAGCCATAGTATATGCATCAGCTAAAAACAGCATCTTACGGTCTGTGAACACCATTCAACACAGTGCCCTTCGATCAGCACTAGGCGCTTACAGAACCTCGCCTGTAAAAAGCTTGTATATAGAAGCACACGACCCTCCGCTTTATCTTAGAAGACAACGCCTACTCTGCCAATACGCTGCCAAAATAAGAAGCTTTCCAACTCACCCTTGTTGGGTATACCTTAACCAACCTTTATGGCCAACACTTTATGAATCTAAGCCTAATGAACCCAGACCTGCTGGGATTCGTCTTCAAGAAATAATAAAAAAGTGGAAACTCGATCTCAATAAAATTGCGGAAAATGAAAATATGCCTTTACCCCCATGGAATAGACATCATATAAACATTGATCTTTATTTTGCTCAGTGGTCAAAAAATACCATTCCACCATGTAATATCCGACAGTTGCATGCCAACTATACTTCGCAACACACTGGGAAACTCATAATCTATACGGATGGATCTAAGACCCAATCACATGTAGGTGCAGCAGCCGTGCTCCCATCGCATGTAATTTCAAAATCCCTTCCAGTTGAGTGCAGCATTCTATCTGCAGAACTATATGCTATACAGCTTGCATTAAGTGAAATATGTCAAGAGTCGTCCCTCTCTGTCTTAATTTACTCGGATTCACTCAGTGCTATTTCAGCCATACAGGGTAAACGACATTCTCATCATCCTTTCCTACAAGACATTGACTTTCTAATCAACATATGTCAAAAGAAACAATCTGATATAACACTTTGCTGGATCCCAGGACACTGCGGAATAGAAGGCAATGAAAAAGCAGACATTGCAGCTAAGACAGCATCAGAACTGCCAAATAAAACAATGATAGTTCCACACACTGATTTTAGTCCAATCATTATTAGAGAAAGTGAAAATGAATGGGCTGAAATATGGAAAAATGAAATCAACAATAAACTGCAGGAAATAAAACCTAATCCAGAAATATGGAATTCCAGCATCAGAGAGAGTCGCAGAGAAGAAGTAATACTTGCCAGACTGAGAATTGGCCATACTCATCTTACTCATTTTCATCTATTGGCAAACAAAAATCCCCCACGCTGTGTCCAATGCCAAGTTCAGCTTTCCGTAAAACACATTCTTTTGGTATGCCCTCGATTCAGAAATTCCAGATTGCTTTGTTTTCAGAGTTCATGCAATAATCAGAATCCAGTTACCCTTCAACAGATCTTAGACAATTCCGCGAATATAGATGAATTACTTAATTTTATTCGGCAAATCAGATTTGATAAACAAATCTAATGTTTGATTTCCATCAAACTTGGAAAGACACATCTTGGCCATTGATGCCCTTGTGTCTTTAAACCCTTAATCAACAACAACAACAAACACAAATACTGTGAAAATTATTCAGGACCCAACCATGGACACAGATGGCACATCTATTCAGGAAGATCCTGTTTTAGAAATCCATGCCGAAGAAGAAGAAATGGACATTGGTAGGCCAGTTTTCTCCAAAAAAGATAAATCTAGATTAGAACGCCATAAACCAGTCACCTTCAAAAAGCAGTCAGAATCAGCTCCATCAACTAAACACAAATAATGCCTTGTATTTTACAATGGAACTGCAGAGGCTTTCGTTGCAATACAGACGATATCCAAGATCTAATTAATCGATTTTCTCCAGTTGCCCTTTGCCTTCAGGAAACTTACTTAACTTTGCAAATTTCTCCTTCGATAAAGAACTATTGCCTTTATCGAAGGGATCGTAATACAACAAATGCTGCCCATGGTGGTGTCGCAATCCTGATAAATTCCAAGATCCCAACTAAACATATTCCACTTCAAACTGAAATAGAAGCCGTTGCTGTGCGTATAATGCTCCATATTGAAATAACATTAGTATCAATCTACTTACAGCCAAACCATACTTACTGTTTAAAAGATCTTGAAGATCTCCTTATACAGATACCTCCACCTCTCTGTATGTTAGGGGACTTCAACGGGCACCATCCCTTATGGGGCGATCCTAAATTAGATAGACGAGGACGACTCATTGAGAGCCTAATAGAGGCAGTAAACCTCACTATACTCAATACTGGCACACACACCCACGTTCAGCTCCCAAGTGGACATAGCTCAGCCATAGATCTCTCCATTTGTTCTCCATTACTGGTCCCGACCATAGAATGGTATGTTTTAAATGACATAATGGGTAGTGATCACTTCCCAATCGTATGCAACCTATTAATAGCACAGGCTCCTCCTGCTAAACCCTTCAGAAAATGGAAATTTGCCAGAGCAAACTGGCCAAAATTCCGGTCATCAGTATCTTTTGATGAGGGAAAAATCCGTCTCCAGTCTATCGATGATGTGACAGAATACATCACGTCACATCTGTTAAATGTGGCTAAAGAAGCAATACCACTATCAAATCCCTCGGTTCGTAGGCATTATAATTATTGGTGGAATGAACAATGCACAAAAGCCAAAAAAGCAAAAAATAAAGCCTGGAATTTGTTTAGGCAGTATCCAACAACACCCAATCTAATAAATTATAAGAAGTCAAAAGCAAAAGCACGTTTCATACAAAGGCAAGCCAAGAAAGAATCCTGGACCCGTTTTGCATCAAGCATTAACAAACCCCTCGACGTGGGCACCTGTACGTGGTGAGGGGACCTCCCAGTGATGCTGCTGGTTTTCCAGATTAGCATCACTGGGATCTAACGCCCATACCTTGGTTCCAGGGTTACATCTTTGGAATCCGGCGTGTGCAGCCGTGCGCCGCGACCCGTGGAAGCGGAAAGGGGGATCCTGGTGGTTGAGGGGCCCAGCCTTAATACACCACTTTGGCCCCTGCTTCGACAAGACGGGCGGTCCCGGACCGGCTCGACTGGGATCAATCGGCGGGTGGTTTTATACTGCTAGGGTCAACTGCGTTCCAATAAGTCTCCCTCCCTTTGGTCCTGGGACGGGATAAAGACTTATTGGTAACGTGGGTATGGTGTTCTAAGCGAACTCGGCGTCCCATTCGTGTACGCAGTACCTGCTAGTTCCCGAGTGGGCGTCCCCTCGTTGGGCTCGGTGGTGGGTGAGGTACTTAGGCATCAGACATTTTCTTTTTACTCTTATGAGTAATTTAAATCTTTCAAACCCCTCTGGGGCCTCTACGAGGTCCCTACCTGAAATTGATGATGATAATATAACATCAAAAAAGAAACACCGAACAGAAGCTGCACCACCTCCTGTACCTCGATTCCTTATCATACATTCTACCGGTGAAAAGGATATAGGTAAAATGTCGCCCTTCTTCATTCAGAAGGGTCTTGAAGGGCTGGCAGGGTCCCCGAAGTCGGTAAAACGACTTAGATCGGGTGACCTTTTAGTTGAAACTTCCTCAGTGCGACATTCAGAATCGCTCCTCCAAGCAACATCTCTTGGGGGAATTCCAATTAAGATATCACCACACAGGACATTGAATACATCGCGTGGCGTAATTGCCGAGTGGGATCTCCTTGAAACATCTGAAGAGGAGATATGCACCGAACTGAGAGATCAAGGAGTTACAGCTGTTAAGAGGATATTTATGCGTAAGGAGGGAAAACTAGTTCCAACTAGGGTTCTTATCCTTACATTTAACACACCTAAACTGCCTACTTCCATCAAGGCTGGTTATTTGAACTGTCCTGTAAGGCTGTATATTCCAAACCCGTTGCGATGTTTCAAATGCCAAAAATATGGCCACTCTCAGATGTCATGTCGTGGATCACCTGCTTGTGCCCGCTGTGGAGCAAAAGAACATGACACAAAGGAATGTTCTGCCTCGAAACCAGCATGCTTGAACTGTGGCGGTGAACACCCTGCATATTCAAGAGCATGCCAAAGATGGAAAGACGAAAAACAAATTCAAAAAATCAAGACGGAACAGAACATCCCATATGTGGAAGCGAAGAAACAGGTAACACCAGTAAACAGTGGAAAATCTTATGCACAAGCAGTTTTGAGGAAGGTTTCAATTTCGACGCAAACTGATATTTCAATATCGCCACGTGATTCTTTTGCACCCCAAGCTAGATACTTGTTGACACAAGCACAGCAAGATAAAGCAGTCGCTACTCCCATTTCAATCCCCTCGACGTGGGCACCTGTACGTGGTGAGGGGACCTCCCAGTGATGCTGCTGGTTTTCCAGATTAGCATCACTGGGATCCAACGCCCATACCTTGGTTCCAGGGTTACAACATTGGAATCCGGCGTGTGCAGCCGTGCGCCGCGACCCGTGGAAGCGGAAAGGGGGATCCTGGTGGTTGAGGGGCCCAGCCTTAATACACCACTTTGGCCCCTGCTTCGACAAGACGGGCGGTCCCGGATCGGCTCGACTGGGATCAATCGGCGGGTGGTATTTTACTGCTAGGGTCAACTGCGTTCCAATAAGTCTCCCTCCCTTTGGTCCTGGGACGGGATAAAGGCTTATTGGTAACGTGGGTATGGTGCTCTAAGCGAACTCGGCGTCCCATTCGTGTACGCAGTACCTGCTAGTTCACGAGTGGGCGTCCCCTCGTTGGGCTCGGTGGTGGGTGAGGTACTTAGGCATCAGACACTTTCTCTTTACTCTTATGAGTAATTTAAATCTTTCAAACCCCTCTGGGGCCTCTACGAGGTCCCTACCTGAAACTGATGAAGATAATGTATCATCAAAAAAGAAACACCGAACAGAAGCTGCACCACCTCCTGTACCTCGATTCCTTATCATACATTCTACCGGTGAAAAGGAAATAGGTAAAATGTCGCCCTTCTTTATTCAGAAGGGTCTAGAAGGGCTAGCAGGGTCCCCGAAGTCGGTAAAACGACTTAGATCGGGTGACCTTTTAGTAGAAACTTCCTCAGTGCGACATTCAGAAATGCTTCTCCAAGCAACATCTCTTGGGGGCATTCCAATTAAGACATCACCACACAGGACATTGAATACATCGCGTGGCGTAATTGCCGAGTGGGATCTCCTTGAAACATCTGAAGAGGAGATATGCACCGAACTTAGTGATCAAGGAGTAACAGCCGTTAAGAGGATATTTATGCGTAAGGAGGGAAAACTAGTCCCAACTAGGGTTCTTATCCTTACATTTAACACACCTAAACCGCCTACTTCCATCAAGGCTGGTTATCTGAACTGTCCTGTAAGACTGTATATTCCAAACCCGTTGCGTTGTTTCAAATGTCAAAAATATGGCCACTCTCAGATGTCATGTCGTGGATCACCCGCTTGTGCCCGCTGTGGAGCAAAAGAACATGATACAAAGGAATGTTCTGCCTCGAAACCAGCATGCCTGAATTGTGGCGGTGAACACCCTGCATATTCAAGAGCATGCCAAAGATGGAAAGACGAGAAACAAATTCAAAAAATTAAGACTGAACAGAACATCCCATATGTGGAAGCAAAGAAACAGGTAACACCAGTAAACAGTGGAAAATCTTATGCACAAGCAGTTTTGAGGAAGGTTTCAATTTCGACGCAAACTGATATTTCAATATCGCCACGTGATTCTTTTGCACCCCAAGCCAGATACTTGTTGACACAAGTACAGCAAGATAAAGCAGTCGCTACTCCCATTTCGGCCCCGGGTGCCAAGCGTTCCGTGGCCAAGCGATTATAGTGCGTCTCTGAAAGCGTTTTCTAAAAAGAGAATTTAAGCAATCAGTTTATATTTTAGTTTCAAACACCGTTTTCTTAATTTATATATATTAGAGTAGCTCTCTCGCACTACAAGAGGTAGGCAGAAGCCCAGAAAGGAAAATCACCTTTCTGTTTCCTTTTCTATTAGTACTAACTACTAACACAGCCGCTTGGTCACCTCGTGGCACTGCTCCTGCCTCCCCGTGGCGGGGCCGGAAACCTGGGTGGTAAAGCAAACCCCCAGGGCCAAAAGGAGCAAAACATGGATTTTGACAACTTTCCCCCGATCCAGACAGCAAATCCTAATTCAATGGATTTGCACCATCCCGATGATGACAAAAACACCAGAAAGAGACTGAAGACGGATGCTTGCAGAATAGAACATCCAACGTTTCTGATCTTGCATTCTTTAACAAATCAAGCCATAGGCAATCTATCTCCATTTCTCATTCAGAAATGTCTGGAAAGTGTAGTAGGTTCCCCGAAAATGGTGAGACGTCTTAAATCTGGCGACCTACTGGTTGAGACCACCAGCTCCAAACACTCTGATTCCCTTCTGAAAATATCCACATTTGGTGGAATTCCAGTCACGGTGTCACCACATGCTACACTCAATACCTCCAAAGGTGTCATCTCAGAATGGGAGGCCCCGGGTGCCAAGCGATTGTGACTGAGCGATTTATCTGTGCCTTATAGTGCGATTTCCAAAAAGTGATATATAGTTCTTTTACGTTCCTCTCGTTAAGTAATCTATTTATTTTATAACTGCTCTTGCTACAAAAGTACCTGTACAGAGCAAGAAAGGCAAGCCACCTTTCTTTTTTCATAGTCTTATTACTAACCCCCTACTACTACTCGCTTGGTCACACCAGGCACTGCTCCTGCCTCCCCGTGGCGGGGCCGGAAACCTTGGCAGAAAAGCTCATCTGCCAGGGGCGAAAAGGAGCAAAGATGGAGCAAAATGACTATCCATCTTTAGAGCCGACAAGCTCTCGGCCACATACTGAAATTGATTATGACATCTCACATCCCAAGAGGTTGAAAACAAATTCAACAACCAAAGAGTTTCCTTCCTTTTTAATTTTACATTCACTTTCGGAACAACCTCTCAGCAAATTATCTCCTTTCCTCATCCAGAAACACCTGGAGAGTATTGCAGGATCTCCGAAGACTGTGAGAAGGCTGCAATCTGGAGACCTTCTTGTAGAAACAACAAAAAATAGACATTCAGAGAAACTCTTACAACTCTCAAATTTTGCTGGGATACCAATTAAAGTAACCCCACATGCTACCTTAAATACATCCAAAGGTGTGATTTCTAGTTGGGATTTGTTGAACGTGACAGAGGATGAATTAACTCAAGAACTTCAGGATCAAAATGTTATTGCCTCAAGAAGAATCATGACTAAAAAAGACAATAACCTTATGCCTACCAGGAATATCATTCTTACATTTAATTCCCCAAACCTACCATCAACAGTAAAAGCTGGCTATCTACTTTGCCGTGTTCGCCCGTATATACCCAATCCCTTGAGATGCTACAAGTGCCAAAAGTATGGTCACTCTCAGACAACATGTAGAGGAAACCCAGTTTGTCCAAACTGTGGATCTTCCGATCATACTCAGTCTGAATGTTTAGCGACAGAAAAGACATGTCCCAACTGTAAAGGTAACCATCCTGCATATTCTAGAACTTGTGAGAGATGGAAAACTGAGAAACAAATTGTTAAATATAAGGTTGAGAACAAGGTAAGCTTTCAAGAAGCAAGGAAAATAATTGCTCCTACCATGCCCAAACGTACCTATGCAAATGTTGCACAAAAACAACAAACAGTATCCACCCAAACTGAAGTTACCGTCCCCTCAAACATATCAATCTCTGACTGGGCTCGAGCTGTCCTCTCTCAGCAACAGTCCAGTAACCCCAAGCATTCAGACCAGGCAAGTAACACTCCTCTTACAATACCAGCAAAATCTCCTACTCTACCGGAAGATCCAATATTAGAAATTCATGCCGAAGAAGAAGAAGAAGAAATGGACACTGGTCGGCCAGTTTTCCTAAAAAAAGATAAACAAAAATTGGAACGTCATAAACCAATCACCTTCAAAAAGCAGTCAGATTCATCTCAAACAATTAAACACAAATAATGGCCATCATTGTACAATGGAATTGTAGAGGTTTTCGTTACAACGCAGATGATATCCATAATCTAATTAACCAGTATTCTCCAGTTGCTCTCTGTCTCCAAGAAACTTACTTAACCTCGCAAATTTCTCCATCGATAAAGAACTACTGCCTTTATCGAAGAGATCGCAATACAGCAAATACTGCCCACGGTGGTGTAGCAATCCTGATAAATTCAAAGATCCCAACAAAGCATATCCCACTTCGAACTGAAATAGAAGCTGTTGCAGTTCGTATAACTCTCCATATTGCAATAACACTAGTCTCAATCTATTTACAGCCAAACCATACTTATTCTTTAAAAGAACTTGAAGACCTCCTCATACAGATACCTCCACCTGTCTGTATATTAGGGGACTTTAATGGGCACAACCCCCTATGGGGTGCTTCTAAATTGGATACACGTGGTCGACTCATTGAAAGACTTTTAGATGCACTAAACCTCACCATACTGAATACTGGCACGCACACTCACATTCAGCTCCCAACTGGAAATACTTCAGCAATAGACCTTTCCATTTGTTCTCCAGTACTGGTCCCGACCATAGAGTGGTATGTTATAAACGACCCTATGGGCAGTGATCACTTCCCAATCGTATGCAAGGTATTGATAGCACAGACTCCTTTAACTAAACCCTGCAGGAAATGGAAATTTACAAGAGCAAACTGGGCAAAATTTCAGTCCTCAATCTCTTTCGATGAGAAAAAAATCCGTTTCCATCATATTGATGATGTGACAGACTACATCACGGCGCATCTCTTAAATGTGGCTAAAGATACAATACCATTATCAAACCCACCGGGTCGAAAGCACTATAATTATTGGTGGAATGAGGAATGCACCAAAGCAAAAAAAGCAAAAAATAAAGCGTGGAATTTGTTTCGGCGTTATCCAATCACAGCCAATCTGATAAATTTTAAGAAAGTAAGGGCAAAAGCACGTTTCATACAGAGGCAAGCCAAAAAAGAATCCTGGGCTCGTTTTGCGTCAACAATTAACAGAAATACTGACAGCAAATTAATCTGGAAAAAAATTAGACAGCTTTCTGGCAAGTTTCCAACCATACCCTCTCCAGTCCTCTCATGGAATGGGCGAGATCTAACTAGTCCCTCGGATATAGCTAACGCTTTGGGCAATACTTTTGCTGAGATCTCGGCAACATCAGCTTATACTACATCTTTCCAACGAATTAAAAACAGTCGAGAACGGTATTCTATTAACTTCCAAACTGCCCTCATTCTGCCATATAACAAACCTCTACAATATCCTGAATTATTGGATGCCATTAAAACAGCTCGTAATGGTGCCGCCGGACCAGATGGGATCTATTATATCATGCTGCAACATCTTGATGACAAAGCTTTGCGCCTCCTCCTGGTCTTTTACAACCGTATTTTTTTAGAAAAAACTTATCCAGCTTCTTGGCACCACTCTATTGTTTTGGCGTTCCTGAAGCCTGGAAAAGATCCAACCAATCCCCATAACTACAGACCTATATCTCTGTCAAGCTGCCTCAGCAAAATCCTTGAAAAAATTGTCCACAATAGACTCGTCTGGATCATAGAGTCACAACATCTCATGAGCAATAGTCAGCATGGCTTTCGACAAAACAGATCATGCTTAGATCTCATGATCAAGGCTGAATTTGCCATTCGCAATGCGTTCGTTAAACACGAGCATCTGGTTATGGTTACTATAGATATACAGAAAGCCTTTGACACCACCTGGCGACATGGCATACTTAGTGATCTTTATTCTCTCGGTCTACGCGGAAACCTTCCCATATTTGTACAGAACTTCCTATACACTAGATCGTTTCAAGTAAAATACCAAAATGAGCTCTCTACAACTTTCATTCAGGAAGAAGGTGTTCCTCAGGGATCTGTGCTGAGTGCCACTCTTTTTGCTCTTAGAATAGATTCCATCACTAAACAGCTTCCAAACACAGTTGAGTCATATCTTTATGCTGATGACCTCTCCATTTCCTGCCATTCCCAAAGCATGAGATCAATTGAAAGGCAGCTTCAGATATCACTGAATAAAATACAACAATGGGCCAACCTAAACGGCTATCGACTCTCACAACAGAAAACAGTCGCCATCCATTTTTGTCGACAACGCAAACTCCATCTGGATCCTGAACTCCAAATTTCCAACTTCTCCATCCCAGTCAATAGTAACATCAGATTTCTAGGATTAATCCTTGACAACAAATTAAATTTCTTAGACCATATTAGAAATGTACGTACTTCCTGTTTAAAAAAGTTAAATATACTCAGAACTTTATCCGCCCTAACATGGGGTGCAGATCGCACCTCCTTACTTCGGCTATACAGGGCATTAATCCGATCCCGTCTTGATTATGGTGCTCCTGTCTATGATTCTGCCAGAGCAAGTGTTTTGCGCTGGCTTGATCCAGTTCAGCACAGCGCCTTGAGGACTGCACTTGGGGCTTTCAGAACATCACCAGCACATAGCCTCTACATTGACGCTCATGAGCCCCCGTTAACACTACGTAGGAAAACACTGCTACTGAAGTATGCTGTCAAAATACAAAGCTGTGCCTCGCATCCAATTCAGTCATATTTATTTAATCCACCACTAGAAAACCTCTCCCCTCAACGTGGGCACCTGTACGTGGTGAGGGGACCTCCCAGTGACGCTGCTGGGTTTCCAGATTAGCATCACTGGGATCTAACGCCCATACCTTGGTTTCAGGGTTACATCTTTGAAATCCGGCGTGTGCAGCCGTGCGCCGCGACCCGTGGAAGCGGAAAGGGGGATCCTGGTGGTTGAGGGGCCCAGCTTCAATACACCACTTTGGCCCCTGCTTCGACAAGACGGGTGGTCCCGGACCGGCCCGACTGGGATCAATCGGCGGGTGGTTTTATACTGCTAGGGTCAACTGCGTTCCAATAAGTCTCCCTCCCTATGGTCCTGGGACGGGATAAAGACTTATTGGTAACGTGGGTATGGTGTTCTAAGCGAACTCGGCGTCCCATTCGTGTACGCAGTACCTGCTAGTTCACGAGTGGGCGTCCCCTCGTAGGGCTCCGTGGTGGGTGAGGTACTTAGGCATCAGACATTTTCTCTTTACTCATATGAGTAATTTAAATCCCCTTTCTTCTGGGGCCCCAACAAGGCCCCTACCTAATCGAGAAGATGAAAAAGAAAACACCTCTGCAAAAAGAGCCAGAACTGAGGATACACCAACACCATCAGTGACACCGCTCTTCCTCATTCTCCATTCCATCGGAGAACAGTCAATTGGAAAGATGTCACCCTTCTTTATCCAGAAAGGATTAGAAGGGTTGGCAGGGTCACCAAAATCCGTTAAACGACTGCGTTCTGGCGATCTTTTAGTTGAAGCTTCCAGCACAAAACAAGCTGAAAAATTCTTAAACTCTACATCCATAGGGGGAATACCTATCACCGTAACCCCCCACAAAACTCTGAACTCTTCACGTGGTGTTATATCAGAGTGGGACCTTCTTCATGTTTCTGAAGAAGAGATCTGCTCTGAATTGAAAGACCAAGGAGTGACAGCTGTGAAAAGAATATCGATACGAAAGGATGGGAATCTCGTCCCTACCCGAGTTCTTATCCTCACGTTCAATACCCCAAGGCCTCCAAGTTCCATCAAGGCAGGCTATCTAAACTGCCCAGTGAGGATTTACATCCCAAACCCACTGAGGTGTTTTAGATGCCAAAAATACGGCCACTCACAAACATCTTGTCGTGGTAACCCTGCCTGTGCTCGATGTGGTGTTAAAGACCACGAGAGCAAGGAATGTTCAGCTTCAAAACCGATCTGTATTAATTGCCAAGGAGAGCACCCCGCCTATTCTCGAGCATGCCAGCGGTGGAAGGATGAAAAAGAAATCCAAAAACTGAAAACAGAGCTGAATATCTCCTACCCAGAGGCCAGAAAACGTATCGAACCAATAAATAGCGGGAAACCTTCCTATGCTCAGAAGGTTTCTGCCAAGTGCACTATCGGTACTCAAACTGAGATGACTATACCACCGAAAGAGTCATTCACTCCGATTGCACGCTATTTATTAAATTCACAAAAGCCCACCAAAAAAACACAATCAGTTGCCACTCCTATATCCGTACCTCCTAGTGCTCCACCACTACCAAAACCAAGTGGTAAAAAAGAGCAAAAACGTTCTGAAGAGTCACCCGTAATACCAGAAACAATGGATGTAGAGAACAAGGAGGTACAGGATGAATCAGTCTTGGAACTCTTTGCGGAGGAAGAAATGGACACGGGACATCGTCCATTCTTCCCCAAAAAAGACAAAGCCAAGACTGATAAAAGTAAGCCCTCAGCACCTCGGAAGCCGCCTGATGGACCCACCAAGCCAAAATAATGGCTAAATTCCTACAATGGAATTGTCGTGGATTCCGGCGAAATACTGATGACATCAAGGCCCTCCTGCAAAAGCACGAGCCAGTTTGCTTTTGCTTGCAGGAGACTTATCTAAAGGCAAATGATGATCCCACCCTGCATAACATCACAATCTTTCGTAAGGATAGAATTGCGGATGGTCCTGCTCATGGAGGAGTGGCTATCCTTGTGGGTAATCAGACCCCAGTTCAGCCCTTGCTAATTACAACCAGCATAGAGGCTGTTGCAATTCGCCTTACAGTGGGATTTTTAATAACGGTCTGCTCTATTTATTTGCCACCTGGGACTGACATCTCCCAGGCAGACCTTGATGATCTTCTAACGCAGCTGCCTCCCCCTTCCTTACTTCTCGGGGATTTTAACGGACATAACACCTTGTGGGGTAGTGCTAACATCAACGGAAGGGGACGAGTCATAGAGCGTATGCTCAATGACAATGACCTTTCCCTTCTAAATACTGGAACAAACACCTTCTTCCATATGCCTACCCGTACTTTTTCTGCCATTGATCTCTCTATCTGCTCCCCTTCTCTACTCCCTTCACTCACCTGGGAAGTGGAGGAGAATCCATACGGAAGTGATCACTTCCCTGTGATAACCTTGTTACACAGTGGGAGACCGTGTCTTCCTTTTAGGTTACCACGGTGGAAGTTTGATCAGGCTGACTGGACTGCCTTCCAACATCAGGCAAATTTTGAACTCAGTACAGTCAGTCAGGAGCCTATCAATGACGCAGTAACGTACATCACAGAAATCATTGTCCACGCAGCTGCTACCGCTGTCCCAAAAACATCAGCCCGGTTTCCACCATTTCCCAAACCTTGGTGGAATTCACAATGCACAGCAGCCAAAAAGGCTCAAAACAAAGCGTGGGGGATATTTCGCCGATATCCTACCACGAACAACCTTATAGCCTTCAAACGTGCACGAGCCAAAGCACGCTACATCCGTCGTCAGAGTCAAAAGGAATCGTGGATCCGTTTTACATCATCTATTAACCAGTCTACCAACTCTAAGGTAGTCTGGGATAAAATCCGGAAAATGAAGGGAAAATATACATCCCACCCTTCTTCAATCTTAGATTATAATGGATGCGCTATTGCAGATCCAACTGCAATAGCCAATGCTCTTGGGGAAACATTCTCCAACATCTCCGCAACATCCTCATACTCCCCAGAGTTCCTGGTCCTGAAACATAAACTGGAAAGAGAAGCACTTAATTTTAAGTCCAAGGGCCTCTATCCCTACAACGGGGATTTTACTATTCAGGAACTGAAAAGAGCCCTCGCTCTTTCCAAAGCAAGTGCTGCTGGACCAGATGGCATCCATTACGACATGATTAAACATCTTTCACCAAAATCTATGGATTGTCTGCTCTTTCTGTATAACAGAATCTTTACTGAAGGGCAGTTTCCGGATTCCTGGCGAAAGGCAATCGTTCTTGCCTTCCCTAAGCCAGGAAAGGATCCAAAAGTCACCACCAACTATCGTCCTATTGCTCTGACTAGCTGTCTGTGCAAAATCCTGGAGAGAATGGTTAATTCTCGTTTAATATGGTACTTAGAATCAAATGACCTTCTCTCCAACATACAGTGCGGCTTCCGAAGGAACCGGTCCACTCTGGACCATCTTATTAGATTGGAAGCATCCATCCGGGATGCTTTCCTAAAACGTGAACACTTGGTGTCGGTGTTCTTTGACATGGAGAAAGCGTATGACACAACTTGGAGATTTGGCATCTTGAAAGATCTGCATAGCCTTGGCCTTAGGGGGCAACTCCCCATTTTTATTAAAAACTTTTTAGCCAATCGATCCTTCCAAGTTCGTGTGGGATCCTCACTCTCTCGTTCCTTCAGCCAAGAGGAGGGAGTACCACAAGGATCAGTACTAAGTGTCACGCTTTTTGCCATCAAAGTGAATTCCATCACAGAACAACTTCCTCCAACTGTAAACTGTGCCCTCTATGTTGATGACTTTAGCATATTTTGTCAGTCATGCAACATGAGGGTTATTGAAAGACAACTGCAGAAAGCTATTGATCGCCTCAACTCCTGGGCTCTTGCTAATGGCTTCAGGTTCTCGCCGGAGAAGACCGTTTGCGTACACTTTTGTCGTAAGCGTAATCTTCATCCTGAACCTGAATTAAAGCTCGGACAAAATGTAATTCCAATAGCAGCGGACACAAAATTCTTGGGACTCGTATTCGATAAAAAGCTGACCTTTCTGGATCACATCCGTCAACTCCGCACAAAGTGCACAAGAGGGCTAAATATTCTGCGCTCTCTTTCCTCAACATCTTGGGGTGCGGATCGATGCACCCTACTACGCATCTATCGTGCACTTGTACGATCCAGACTGGATTACGGGTCCCTGGTATACAATTCGGCCAGAGACAGTGTACTTCGTTGGCTCGATCCTGTCCATCATCTGGCTCTCCGTACCGCTATTGGAGCATATCGCACATCTCCTGTCCAGAGCTTATACGTCGAAGCAAACGAACCGCCATTATTGCTTCGACGTAAGCAGTTGTCTCTAAACTACGCTCTAAAACTGAAATCCCTGCCAGACCACCCTACGTGGCTAACCGTTTTTGAGCCGCGATGGGAAAATTTGTACAACACCCGTAAGACTGCCAATCGTCCTTTTGGTATTCGTGTCCAAGAGCTACTCAAAGAACTTAATATAAAGGTAGACAGGGTTGCCCAAACACCAAAGCAACCCCTTCCACCCTGGCATGCTCATGTCCCGGCATGTGACTTGTCCCTTAGAAATTGGGGTAAGTCGGACACTCCATCGTCTGTCTACCTGCAGCTTTTTTCAGCACACCGAGCTGAACATTCTGACTTCGCGCCAGTCTACACAGACGGCTCGAAGGCGGAATCATATGTGGGATCTGCTGCTGTCTTTAGAGACAGCACTACTTCGGAGCAGATTCCTTCTGAATGCAGCATATTTACTGCAGAGCTGCACGCTATAAAGTTAGCCTTGGATCACATTAGTGAATGCCAATACCAACGGTTCATTTTATATTCTGACTCTCTCAGTGTGTTACAGGCTTTAATATCCGTGAGGTATAATCCTCACCCGGTTCTGTCTAGCATTCAGCAGAAGATTCACGTTCTCCATGATCGCGAATATGACATCCGCTTCTGCTGGATTCCCAGCCACATTGGGATTAGGGGAAATGATTTGGCTGACACCGCAGCCAAATCAGCAATCCCTAATAATAATCTCTGCCTGTCAGTCCCCTATACAGACTACAGGCAAATAATACACGAGAAGATACATTCCCAATGGCAGGAGTTGTGGAATGGACAGACTGGGAATAAACTATACCGTATAAAGCCTTTAATTGAACCGTGGCAGTCTAGTCTGCGCAGGAATCGTAAGGAGGAAGTTGTTCTTGCCCGGACCCGCATAGGACACAGTCATTTAACTCATTCATTTTTGCTGAGGGCTGATGACCCTCCTATGTGTGAGTCTTGTGGCACAGTTTTATCAATTAGACACATTTTAATCGAATGTCCAGTTTTTAGCAGTATCCGTCTTACCGCTTTTAATCATCTGACTGAGCCATATACACTCAGTCAGATTTTATCCGACAATGACAATGTGTCTGCTATTTTTAGATTTTTAAAGTCAATAAATATTTTTACTCGTTTATAAAATCTACATTTTTCTTATACTTCTTGACATAGTGACCTAACTAATTAGGTCACTGAAAGTTTAAATTATTTTATAAATGACATGGTCTTGGCGCATTATAGCCTTAGTAGCTAATGCGCCAATAAAACCAAAACCAAACCAAACCAAGAAAACCTCTACAGAAGTAAGCCTAGTATAGTAAAACCAGCTGGTCTTCGCCTTCTTGAACTGATGCAAGATTGGAAAGTTCCCATTCATTCTGTACAAGAAGTAGTAACATGCACTCAACCACCATGGACTCCTACTCTTCTACCCACCTGTGACACTTACCTTTGCCAATGGGGAAAAAATGTTCTTCAAGCATCAAATGTGAAACAACTTCATGCAATTCACACTCACAAATATTTTGACTTTTCTCCAATTTATACAGATGGCTCTAAATCTAACTCAAATGTTGGAGCAGCAGCAGTGTTCCTAAATACCACTATTTCAGCAGCCCTTCCACCTGAATTCAGTATATTCTCAGCAGAATTATATGCAATTAAACTAGCCTTAGAAAACCTCTGTTCTGACTGCTCACTAAAATTTGTTATTTACACTGATTCCCTCAGCTCAATTATGGCATTATCTAACTGCACAGATAAAGTTCACCCTCTTCTAAATGAAATTAGAAGATTATTACTGCAGATTGAAGAGCGCCACCAAATGATCACCTTCTGCTGGATTCCATCCCATTCTGGAATTTCTGGTAATGAACTGGCCGATAAAGCGGCAAAAAATCCATCTACCTTAGATTTAACCACTATCCCTGTTCCAGCATCAGACTACCCACAAATCATTCGTGACGCATGCCTAACAGAATGGACAGCACTCTGGCACTCTCAAACACATAACAAACTTTTTCAATTTAAACAGGATCCTAGAATTTGGCGTTCCAGTGTCCGTTCATCAAGACGAGAAGAGGTACTCCTTTCAAGATCAAGAATAGGCCATACACATTTGACTCACCTTCATTTACTCACAGGAGATGATCCACCACAGTGTCCACATTGTTTTCTAAATCTGACTGTGAAACACATTCTCATCGAATGCCCACACTATAATCAAGACAGAAATACAACCCTGCTATCTTTGGTTAACCTTCGCAAACCAATAACTCTAGAGAATGTCATTGGTGACAATGCAAATATCCCTGAATTTTTTAACTTTCTGAAGAAAATTGGAGTTTATAGTCATTTCTGATTTTTGCCTCTTCTGACATAAGAAGAAATTCTTATATATTATCACAATAAAGGAATAGGCGCATTATAGCCAAAGCTGCTTATGCGCCAGAAAACCCCCACAACAACAACAACATCAGAATGGGACTTAATGAATGTCTCAGAGGAGGAAATTGTAAATGAATTGCAAGATCAGAAGGTCATACAGGCGAAAAGAATTATGCTGAAGAAGGATGGAGAACTTATCCAAACTCGCAGCATCATACTGACATTTAGTTCACCAAACCTACCAACATCGGTGAAAGCTGGGTATCTGAATTGCCGCATTCGCCCGTATATTCCAAACCCATTAAGATGTTATAAATGTCAGAAATTCGGACACTCTCAAACAGTCTGTCGAAGTGATGCGGTATGCCCTAACTGTGGCTCGAAGGAGCATGCCCAAGCTGATTGCAAATCACAGTCCTCACTCTGCCCTAACTGTGGCTCGAAGGAGCATGCCCAAGCTGATTGCAAATCACAGTCCTCACTCTGCCCTAACTGCAAAGGCAACCACCCAGCCTTCTCTAAGACATGTGACCAATGGAAGTATGAAAAGAAAATCCAGAAATACAAGGTAGAAAAAAAAGTCTCATTTTCAGAAGCAAGAAAACAAATACAACTGATACCAAA
The DNA here is from genome assembly GCF_048544385.1 of Mastigoproctus giganteus. Lineage (NCBI taxonomy): Eukaryota > Metazoa > Arthropoda > Arachnida > Uropygi > Thelyphonidae > Mastigoproctus > Mastigoproctus giganteus. The sequence goes on from NC_143581.1 coordinate 236,233,264, forward strand.
ACATACATATGCTGATGCTACCAAAAGATTTCACACAATATCCGTTCAGACTGAAACATCAATCCCACCAAACATTTCTATTTCTGAATGGGCACGATCTATACTCTCTTCAGTACCACAGTCCTCAAAGCAACAGACTTCAACCAGATCTAGTAACACTCCAGTCACGATACCACCTGCTGCTGCTTCAGCTTCCGTAAGACCTGCTCAAAGAGAAAATTCTGACCCCATTAATAAACAGCATGCTGAATCCTCTTCTGCTATGGACACAAATGAGGCTTGCAATCAAGAAGAAAATGAAACCATTCTGGAAATTCATCCAGAAGACGAAATAGAAACCAGACCTGTTTTTTCAAAGAGAGAGAAAATGAAAGCTGACCGCCTGAAACAGATCTCCAAAAAACAGACAGATGCAGCTACTTCATATAAATCCAAACAATGAAAAACATCGTACAATGGAATTGCAGAGGCTTTCGCAGCAATATTGACGACATCCACGAAATAATCATGAACCATAATCCAATTGGAATCTGCTTACAAGAGACATATTTAACACCTCAGTTGTCTCCCTCGATAAAAAATTATACTCTCTTTCGGCAAGACAGACCTACAACCACAAATGCTCATGGAGGGGTAGCCATACTCGTAGATTCACGAGTCCCTTGTAAATGCATTCCGCTACAAACTACGATTGAAGCTGTTGCCACGCGAATAGCGATTGGCATTAGCCTAACACTAGTTTCTATCTATCTGCCACCCAGTTATCCTTGTACCTTTCAAGAACTTCAAGATCTCATTATGCAGCTGCCAACCCCATTCTGTTTACTGGGCGATTTCAATGGACACAATCCATTGTGGGGATCTCCGAACATAGACGCCCGAGGACAGCTCATTGAAATGCTTGTCGACAGACAAAATCTAACCATATTAAATACAGGCTCACCAACATATTTCCATCTCCCAACCGGATCAGTCTCTGCAATAGACCTATCCATCTGCTCTCCTATCCTCTTTCCTAATATTGAGTGGACTGCTCTGGACGATCCACTCAGTAGTGACCACTACCCAATAATCTGTAAAATACAAACTTCACTCTGCATAACTTCTTCCACCGGAGAGCAGTCACTTGGGAAAATGTCACCCTTCTTCATCCAGAAAGGATTAGAAGGGATGGCAGGTTCACCCAAATCCGTAAAACGGCTGCGTTCTGGAGATATTCTAATAGAAGCATCAAATGTAAATCAAGCTGAAAAGTTTTTGAAAGCCACATCTATAGGGGGAATACCCATCATCACAACCCCTCACAAAACTTTGAACTCTTCAAGAGGTGTGATATCAGAGTGGGATCTTCTTCACGTTTCTGAAGAAGAGATCTGCTCTGAATTAAAAGAACAAGGAGTAACAGCTGTCAAGCGAATATCCATGCGTAAGGATGGGAATCTTGTCCCTACCCGAGTTCTCATCCTAACATTCAACACCCCAAGGCCTCCAAGTTCCATCAAGGCAGGGTACTTAAACTGCCCAGTGAGGATTTACGTTCCAAACCCACTGAGGTGTTTTAAATGTCAAAAGTACGGCCACTCACAAACAGCTTGTCGTGGTAACCCTGCCTGTGCTCGATGTGGTGCTAAAGATCACGAGAGCAAGGAATGTATAGCTCCTAAGCCTAACTGTATTAACTGCCAAGGAGAGCACCCTGCATACTCTCGAGCATGCCAGCGGTGGAAGGACGAAAAGGAGATACAAAAGTTAAAAACGGAGCTAAACATCTCCTACCCAGAGGCCAGAAAACGCATACAACCAATAAATAGCGGAAAGCCTTCATATGCTCAGAAGGTTTCTGCGAAGTGCACTATCGGTACACAAACAGATATGACTATACCACCAAGAGAGTCATTCACGCCGATTGCACGCTATTTATTGAGTTCACAAAAGCCCACCACAAAAACACAATCAGCTGCTACTCCAATATCCGTACCTCCTAGTGCTCCACCACTAACAAAACCAAGTGGTAAAAAAGAGCAACCAAAATTAACAGAATCAATGGATGTAGAGGACAAGGAGGTACCGGACGATTCAGTCTTGCAACTCTTCGTGGAGGAAGAAATGGACACCGGACAGCGTCCATTCTTCCCCAAAAAAGATAAAGCCAAGACTGATAAAAGTAAGCCCTCAGCACCTCGGAAGCCGCCTGATGGACCCACCAAGCCAAAATAATGGCTAAATTCCTACAATGGAATTGTCGTGGATTCCGGCGAAATACAGATGATATCAAGGCCCTCCTGCAAAAGCATGAGCCAGTTTGCTTTTGCTTGCAGGAGACATATCTAAAGGCAAATGATGATCCTACCATGCATAACATCACAATCTTTCGTGGCCCCGGGTGCCAAGCGTTTCCGTGGTCAAGTGATTATTGTGCGTATATCAAGCGTTTTTCTTGCCAGCGAATAAGTTTTCCTTTGTTTTATCTTGCAGTTATTCAATTTTCTGTTAAGTAGCTCTAGTCTCTTATAAGAAATAAGAAGAGAGCCCAGAAGAAGGAAATCACCTTTTTCTTTAATTTAGATCTAGTAACCGTACTAACTCTACGCTTGGCCACAAAGCGGCACTGCTCCTGCCTCCCCGTGGCGGGGCCGGTAACTTGGGTGGTAAAGAGAAACCCCCAGGGCGAAAAGGAGCCATTATGGATAAAAATAATTATCCACCGTTAGAGCCTTCGAGCTCAAGAACAGACACTTATATAAATTATGACCCCAATCACGACTTAGAAAATGATCACCCAAAGAGACAGAAGACTAATCAGATGGAGCAACCCTGCCCATCCTTTTTAATTTTCCACTCCTACTAGTCAGCCAATGAGCAAACTGTCTCCCTTCGTAATACAAAAACATCTCGAAGGTATTGCAGGATCGCCTAAGACTGTCAAGAGATTACAATCAGGAGACCTGCTAGTGGAAACTACGAACCACAGGCATTCGGAGAAACTCTTACAGTTAACAAACTTTGCGGGCATTCCGGTAAAAATATCTCCTCACGCAACCCTAAATTCATCTAAGGGTGTCATATCCAGTTGGGACCTGTTAAATGTCACGGAGGAAGAAATTACCCAAGAGCTGCAGGGACAAAATGTAATTCAAGCCAAACGTATAATGACTAAAAAAGATAATCAACTTATCCCAACTAGAAACATTATTCTCACGTTCAATACGCCCAACTTACCGTCCTCTGTAAAAGCAGGTTATTTACTTTGTCGTATCCGCCCATACATTCCCAATCCTTTAAGATGTTTTAAATGTCAAAAGTATGGCCACTCACAAACTGTATGCAGAGGAGTTCCTGTCTGTCCCAACTGTGGTTCCTCGGATCACATACAAAGTGACTGTACGACTACTAAAATGATATGTCCAAATTGCAAAGGTGATCATCCTGCCTATTCCAGAACTTGTGAAAAATGGAAAACGGAGAAACAAATTGTAAAATACAAGGTCGAGAACAAAGTGAGTTACCCAGAAGCGAGAAGACTAGTGACACCTACTATGAATAAAAATATTTCCTATGCAAATGCAGTTAAAAAATACCAAACAGTCTCTACTCAAACTAATGTTACAGTTCCTACTAATATTTCAATTTCAGATTGGGCTAGAACTGTCCTCTCTGAGGAAAAACCAAATGTACGTAAACAACAACCCAAACTCGCAGACCAAGCAAATAATACTCCTCTTACAATACCAGCGGAAACTCCTCCTCCAATGGGTTCTACCACACCATGTAATACAAATTCAAATATAATCAAAAATATTCGAGACACAACAATGGAAACAGATGGAACATCTATAGAGGAAGATCCTCTTTTAGAAATCCATGCCGAAGAGGAAGACATGGACACTGGTCGGCCAGTCTTCCAAAAAAAAGACAAACACAAATTGGAACGCCATAAACCAGTCACTTTCAAAAAGCAGTCAGAATCAGCTCCATCAACTAAACACAAATAATGCCTTGTATTTTACAATGGAACTGCAGAGGCTTTCGTTGCAATACAGTCGATATCCAAGATCTAATAAATAGATTTTCTCCAGTTGCCCTTTGTCTTCAGGAAACTTACTTAACTTTGCAAATTTCTCCTTCGATAAAGAACTATTACCTTTATCGAAGGGATCGTAACACAGCAAATGCTGCCCATGGTGGTGTAGCAATCCTGATAAACTCAAAGACCCCATCTAAACATATTCCACTTCAAACTGAAATAGAAGCCGTTGCTGTGCGTATGACGCTCCATATTGAAATAACATTAGTATCAATCTACTTACAGCCAAACCGTACCTATTGTTTAAAAGATCTTGAAGATCTCCTTATACAGATACCTCCACCTCTCTGTATGTTAGGGGACTTCAACGGGCACCACCCCTTATGGGGTGATCCTAAATTAGATAGACGAGGTCAACTCGTTGAGAGCCTAATAGAGGCAGTAAACCTCACTATACTCAATACTGGCACACACACTCACGTTCAGCTCCCAAATGGACATACCTCAGCCATAGATCTCTCCATTTGTTCTCCATTACTGGTCCCGACCATAGAGTGGTATGTTTTAAATGATCCAATGGGTAGCGATCACTTCCCAATCGTATGCAACCTATTAATAGCACAGGCCCCTCCAGCTCAACCCTTCAGAAAATGGAAATTTGTCCGAGCAAACTGGGCAAAATTCCGGTCATCAATATCTCTTGATGAGCAAAAAATCCGTCTCAAGCCTATCGATGATGTGACAGAATACATCACGTCACATCTCCTAAATGTAGCTAAAGACACAATACCACTGTCAAATCCCTCGGTTCGTAAGCATTATAATTATTGGTGGAATGAGCAATGCACAAAAGCCAAAAAAGCAAAAAATAAAGCCTGGAATTTGTTTCGGAAATATCCAACAACACCCAATCTAATTAATTATAAGAAGTTAAAGGCAAAAGCACGCTTCATACAAAGGCAAGCCAAGAAAGAATCCTGGATCCGTTTTGCATCAAGCATTAACAAAAACACTGACACAAAAATAATATGGAAAAAAATTAGACAACTTTCTGGTAAGTTTCCTACCGTACCTTCACCAATTCTGTCCTATAATGGGCAAGATCTATCTAGTCCTTTAGATATCGCAAATGCTTTGGGCAACACATTTGCTGAAATCTCAGCGGAAGCAGCTTACACTCCACTTTTCCAGAGAATTAAAAACACTGCAGAACAGCACTCTATTAACTTCCAAACTGCTCTTCTTCTGCCGTATAACAAACCTCTACAATATTCCGAACTCTTACATGCTATCGGAACAGCTCACAATGGTGCTGCCGGACCAGACGGAATCTATTACGCCATGCTACAACATCTTGATGACAGAGCATTGCATCTCCTTCTGCTCTTTTACAATCGTATTTTTCTAGAAAATGTCTATCCAACTTCTTGGCATCATTCTACTGTTTTGGCATTCTTAAAACCTGGAAAAGATCCAACCAATCCCCATAGCTATAGACCAATATCCCTCTCAAGCTGCCTCAGCAAAATTCTAGAAAAAATTGTCCACTGTAGACTCGTCTGGATCATTGAGTCAGAACAGTTAATGAGCAATAGTCAGTATGGCTTTCGTCAAAACAGGTCATGCTTGGACCTTATGGTGAAAGCTGAATTTGCCATTCGTAATGCCTTTATTAAGCATGAACATCTAGTAATGGTTTCCATAGATATAGAGAAGGCTTTTGATACCACCTGGCGGCATGGCATACTAAGAGATCTTTACTCTCTTGGTCTGCGGGGCAACCTTCCTATATTTATAAAGCATTTTCTACACACTAGATCGTTTCAAGTACGATACCAACATGCCCTCTCTGCAACTTTCATTCAGGAAGAAGGTGTTCCACAGGGATCAGTACTGAGTGCCACTCTTTTTGCTCTAAGAACAGATTCTATCACTAAACAACTTCCAAATACTGTAGAAACTTACCTTTATGCAGATGACCTTTCCATCTCCTGTCATTCCCAAAATATGAGAACTATTGAACGACAGCTTCAGATATCATTAAATAAAATACAGCAATGGGCCAGTCTTAACGGCTATAGGCTTTCGCAGCAGAAAACAGTTGCTATCCATTTTTGTAGACAACGCAAACTTCATCTGGATCCTGAACTTTACATCTCTAATATCTCCATCCCAGTCACTAGTAATATTAGATTTCTAGGTTTAATCATGGACAACAAGCTAAATTTCTTAGAGCACATTAAAAAAGTACGTACTGCCTGCTTAAAAAAGATAAACATACTAAGAGCTTTATCTGCACAAACGTGGGGTGCAGATCGTACCTCCCTTCTTCGATTATACAGGGCATTAATCAGATCTCGTCTTGATTATGGAGCTCCCATTTATGACTCTGCCAGAAAGAGCGCATTACGCTGGCTTGATCCAGTACAACACAGTGCACTGAGGATTGCACTTGGCGCATTCAGAACATCGCCAGCACATAGCCTTTACATTGATGCTCACGAGCCGCCACTATCTTTACGTGGCCCCGGGTGCCAAGCGTTCCGTGGCCAAGCGATTTCAGTGCGTTTATACAAGTGAACTATCTAAAGAGCTTTTGCCAATACATATTCTGTTTATTTCTGAATAGCGTTTTCTTCATTTCATTTTATATTTCAGTAGCTCTTTCGTTCTACAAGTAGTAGGCAAACCCCCAGAAAGGAAAGACACCTTTCTGTTTCTTTTTCCTTTAGTACTAACTCAACTAACAGCCGCTTGGTCACCTCGTGGCACTGCTCCTGCCTCCCCGTGGCGGGGCCGGTAACCTGGGAGGTAAAGAAAAACCCCCAGGGCCAAAAGGAGCCAACATGGATAAAAATACTTATCCACCATTAGAGCCTTCGAGCTCCAGGGCAGAAAATTACAATGACCATGACACAAATCACGATATAGGTAACAACACCAAAAGACTGAAAACTGATAGGATGGAGCAACCCTGCCCATCTTTTCTAATTTTCCACTCGCTATCTAGTCAACCTATGAGTAAACTGTCTCCCTTTGTGATTCAGAAACATCTGGAAAGTATTGCAGGATGTCCAAAGACTGTTAAGAGACTGCAATCAGGAGACCTATTAGTGGAAACCAATAACCACAGACATTCGGAGAAACTTTTGCAACTAAGTAATTTTGCTGGTATCCCAGTAAAAATATCTCCTCACGCAACCCTAAATTCATCGAAGGGTGTGATATCCAGTTGGGATCTTCTAAATGTCAGCGAGGAAGAAATAACCCAAGAGCTGCAGGGACAAAATGTCATTGAAGCAAAGCGCATAATGACTAAAAAAGACAATCAACTTACACCTACCAGAAACATTATCCTCACGTTTAATACCCCTGACTTACCCACCTCTGTAAAAGCAGGTTATTTGCTATGCCGCATTCGCCCATATATTCCCAATCCTTTACGATGTTACAAATGCCAAAAGTATGGCCATTCGCAAACTGTGTGCAGAGGAGTTCCAGTCTGCCCCAATTGTGGGTCCTCTGAACACAATCAAAGTGACTGTTCGGCTACAAAAATGACGTGCGCTAACTGCAAAGGTGACCACCCTGCATATTCCAAAACTTGCGAAAAATGGAAAACAGAGAAAAAAATCGTAAAATACAAGGTTGAGAATAAAGTCAGCTACCAAGAAGCAAGAAAACAAGTTACACCTACTATAAACAAAAATTTAACCTATGCCAATGCAGTAAAAAAATATGAAACAGTCTCCACTCAAACAGATGTCACCGTTTCCACTAATAAATCAATTTCTGATTGGGCTAGAACTGTCCTCTCTGAGAAACAACCAAGTGTACGCAAACAACAGCCCAAAGTCTCAGACCAGGCAAATAATACTCCTCTGACAATACCAGCAGCATCTCCTCCTCCAATGAGTACTACTACGTCCGATATTACAAACTCAAATGCAATGAAAAATACCCAGAACACAACCATGGATACAGATAGCACATCTATACAGGAAGAACCAATTTTAGAAATTCACGCTGAAGAAGAAGAAATGGACACTGGTCGGCCAGTTTTCTCCAAAAAAGATAAATCAAAATTAGAACGTCATAAGCCAGTCACCTTCAAAAAACAGTCAGATACAGCTCCATCAGTTAAACACAAATAATGCCTTGTATTTTGCAATGGAACTGCAGAGGCTTTCGTTGCAATACAGACGATATTCATGACCTGATAAATAGGTATTCGCCAGTTGCTCTTTGTCTCCAAGAAACTTACTTAACTTCACAAATTTCTCCTTCGATAAAGAACTATTGTCTTTATCGAAGAGACCGTAATACAGCAACTGCTGCCCATGGTGGTGTTGCAATTCTGATAAATTCAAAGATCCCAACAAAGCATATCCCACTGCAAACTGAAATAGAAGCTGTTGCTGTTCGTATAACGCTCCATATTTCATTAACACTTGTGTCAATTTACTTGCAGCCAAACCATACATACTGTTTAAAAGAACTTGAAGACCTCATCATACAGATACCTCCACCTTTCTGTATTTTAGGAGACTTTAATGGTCACCACCCACTATGGGGCTCTACTAAATTAGATAGACGAGGTCGACTCATTGAAAGCCTATTAGAAGCACTAAATCTTGCCTTACTGAATACTGGCACGCACACTCACATTCAGCTCCCAACTGGAGATACTTCGGCAATAGATCTTTCCATTTGTTCTCCAGTACTGGTCCCGACCATAGAGTGGTATGTTATAAACGATCCTATGGGCAGTGATCACTTCCCAATCGTATGCAAGGTATTGATAGCACAAGCTCCTTTAACTAAACCTTGCAGGAAATGGAAATTTACAAGAGCAAACTGGGCAAAATTTCAGTCATCAATCTGTTTCGATGAGAAAAAAATCCGTCTCCAGCGTATTGATGATGTGACAGATTACATCACTTCGCATCTCCTAAACGTGGCTAAAGATACAATACCATTATCAAATCCACCGGGCCGTAAACACTATAATTATTGGTGGAATGAGGAATGCACCAAAGCAAAAAAGGCAAAAAATAAAGCGTGGAATTTGTTTCGGCAATATCCAACCACAGCCAATCTGATAAATTATAAGAAAGAAAGGGCAAAAGCACGTTACATACAGAGGCAAGCCAAAAAAGAATCCTGGACCCGTTTTGCATCAACAATTAACAGAAACACTGACAGCAAATTAATTTGGAAAAAAATTAGACAGCTTTCTGGTAAGTTTCCAACCATACCTTCTCCAGTCCTCTCCTGGAATGGGCGAGAATTATCTAGTCCCTCGGATATAGCTAATGCTCTGGGCAATACTTTTGCTGAGATCTCAGCAACATCAGCTTATACTACATCTTTCCAACGAATTAAAAACAGTCGAGAACAGTATTCTGTTAACTTCCAAACTCCCCTCTTTCTACCATATAACAAACCTCTACAATATTCTGAACTATTGCATGCCATTAAAACAGCTCGTAATGGTGCCGCAGGACCAGATGGCATCTATTATATCATGCTGCAACATCTTGATGACAAAGCTTTGAGCCTTCTCCTGGTCTTTTACAACCGTATTTTTTTAGAAAATGTGTATCCAGCTTCTTGGCACCACTCTATTGTTTTGGCTTTCCTGAAGCCTGGAAAAGATCCAACCAATCCCCATAACTATAGACCAATATCTCTGTCCAGCTGCCTCAGCAAAATCCTTGAAAAAATTGTCCACAGTAGACTTGTATGGATAATAGAGTCACAACATCTCATGAGCAATAGTCAGCATGGCTTTCGACAAAACAGATCATGTTTAGATCTCATGATCAAGGCTGAATTTGCCATTCGCAATGCTTTCGTTAAACATGAGCATCTGGTAATGGTTTCTATAGATATACAGAAGGCTTTTGACACCACCTGGCGACATGGCATACTTAGTGATCTTTATTCTCTCGGTCTACGGGGCAATCTTCCCATATTTGTTCAGAACTTTTTATACACTAGATCGTTTCAAGTAAAATACCAAAACGACCTCTCTACAACTTTCATTCAGGAAGAAGGTGTCCCTCAGGGATCTGTACTGAGTGCCACTCTCTTTGCTCTTAGAATCGACTCCATCACTAAACAGCTTCCAAACACAGTTGAATCATATCTTTACGCGGATGACCTTTCCATTTCCTGTCATTCCCAAAGCATGAGATCAATTGAAAGGCAGCTTCAGATATCACTGAATAAAATACAACAATGGGCCAACCTTAACGGCTATCGACTCTCACAACAGAAAACAGTTGCTATCCATTTTTGTCGACAACGCAAGCTCCATCTGGATCCTGAACTTCAAATTTCCAATGTCTCCATCCCAGTCACTACTAACATCAGATTTCTAGGATTAATCCTTGACAACAAATTAAATTTCTTAGACCATATTAAAAATGTACGTACATCCTGTTTAAAAAAGTTAAATATACTGAGAACGTTATCCGCCCTAACCTGGGGTGCAGATCGCACCTCCTTACTTCGGTTATACAGGGCATTAATCCGATCCCGTCTCGATTATGGTGCACCTGTCTATGATTCTGCCAGAGCAAGTGCTTTGCGCTGGCTTGATCCAGTTCAGCACAGCGCCTTGAGGACTGCACTTGGGGCTTTCAGAACATCACCAGCACATAGCCTCTACATCGATGCACATGAGCCCCCTTTAACTCTACGTAGGAAAACACTGCTACTGAAGTATGCCGTTAAAATACAAAGTTGTGCCTCGCATCCAATTCAGCGATACCTATTCAATCCACCATTAGAAAACCTCTACAGAATTAAGCCTAGCATAGTAAAACCAGCTGGTCTTCGCCTTCTTGAACTGATGCAGGTTTGGAATGTCCCCATACATTCTGTACAAGAAGTAGAAACATGCGCTCAACCACCATGGACGTGTACTCCTCTACCCACCTGTGACACTTACCTTAGCCAGTGGGGAAAAAATGTTCTTCAAGCATCAAATGTGAAACAACTTCATGCAATTCACACTCACAGATATTTTGACTTTTCTCCAATTTATACAGATGGCTCTAAATCTAACTCAAACGTTGGAGCAGCAGCAGTGTTCCTAAATACCACTATTTCAGCATCCCTTCCACCTGAATTCAGCATATTCTCAGCAGAATTATATGCAATTAAACTAGCCTTAGAAAATCTCTGTTCTGACTGCTCATTAAAATTTGTTATTTACACTGACTCCCTCAGCTCAATTATGGCATTATCTAACTCCGCAGATAAAGATCACCCTTTTCTAAATGAAATTAGAAGATTATTACTGCAGATTGAAGAGCGCCACCAATTGATCACCTTCTGCTGGATTCCGGCACATTCTGGAATCTCTGGTAATGAACTGGCTGATAAAGCTGCCAAAAATCCATCTACCCTAAATTTAACCAATATACCTGTTCCAGCATCAGACTATCCACAAATCATTCGTTGTGCATGCCTGACAGAATGGACAGCACTCTGGCACTCTCAAACAAATAACAAACTTTTTCAATTTAAACAGGATCCTAGAATTTGGCGTTCCAGTGTCCGTTCATCAAGACGAGAAGAAGTACTTCTTTCAAGATCAAGAATAGGCCATACACATTTGACTCACCTTCATTTACTCACAGGAGATGATCCACCACAGTGTCCACATTGTTCTCTAAATTTGACTGTGAAACACATTCTCATTGAATGCCCACACTATAATCAAGACAGAAATACAACCCTACTATCTTTGGTTAACCTTCGGAAACCAATAACCCTAGAGAATGTCATTGGTGACAATGCAAATATTCCTGAATTTTTTAATTTTCTGAAGAAAATTGGACTTTTTACTCATTTCTGATTTCTCCTTTTCTGACGTGACAGGAATTTCTAATATTTTATTACAATAAAGGAATAGGCGCATTATAGCCAAAGCAGCTTATGCGCCAGAAAACCCCCACAACAACAACAACAACAACAACTATCTTTACGTAGGAAATTGCTTTTGCTGAAGTATTCTGTCAAGATACAAAGTTGTGCCTCACATCCCATTCAGCCATATCTTTTCAATCCGCCATTTGAAAATCTGTACAGAAATAAACCTAGCATAGTAAAACCAGCTGGTCATCGCCTCCTTGAACTATTGCAGGTTTGGAATGTATCCATCCATTCCGTAAAACAAGTCGCCACTTGTACTCAACCACCATGGGTTCCACCTCCTATACCGACCTGTGACACTTACCTCTGTCAGTGGGGAAAGAATATCTTGCAATCATCAAATATCAGACAAGTTCATGCTGTTCACACTCAAAAATATATTGATTTTTTACCAATATACACAGATGGCTCTAAATCCAATTCAAAAGTTGGAGCAGCTGCAGTGTTTCCGAATACAATTGTATCAGCAGCCCTTCCTCCTGCCCCTCGACGTGGGCACCTGTACGTGGTGAGGGGACCTCCCAGTGATGCTGCTGGTTTTCCAGATTAGCATCACTGGGATCCAACGCCCATACCTTGGTTCCAGGGTTACATCATTGGAATCCGGCGTGTGCAGCCGTGCGCCGCGACCCGTGGAAGCGGAAAGGGGGATCCTGGTGGTTGAGGGGCCCAGCCTTAATACACCACTTTGGCCCCTGCTTCGACGAGACGGGTGGTCCCGGACCGGCTCGACTGGGATCAATCGGCGGGTGGTATTATACTGCTAGGGTCAACTGCGTTCCAATAAGTCTCCCTCCCTATGGTCCTGGGACGGGATAAAGACTTATTGGTAACGTGGGTATGGTGTTCTAAGCGAACTCGGCGTCCCATTCGTGTACGCAGTACCTGCTAGTTCACGAGTGGGCGCCCCCTCGTAGGGCTCCGTGGTGGGTGAGGTACTTAGGCATCAGACATTTTTCTTTACTCTCATGAGTAATTCAAATCCCCTTTCTTCTGGGGCCCCAACAAGGCCCCTACCTAATCGAGATGATGACGCAGATAACACCTCTGCAAAACGAGCCAGAACTGAGGATAAATCACCACCATTAGTGACACCGCTTTTCCTCATTCTCCATTCCACCGGAGAGCAGTCCATTGGAAAGATGTCACCCTTCTTCATCCAGAAAGGATTAGAAGGGTTGGCAGGTTCACCAAAATCTGTAAAAAGACTGCGTTCTGGCGACCTTTTGGTCGAAGCTTCTACCACCAAGCAAGCGGAAAAAATCATAAAGGCTACATCCATAGGGGGAATACCTATCATCGTAACCCCTCACAAAACTCTAAATTCTTCACGTGGTGTCATATCAGAGTGGGACCTTCTTCATGTTTCTGAAGAAGAGATCTGCTCTGAATTGAAAGACCAAGGAGTGACAGCTGTAAAGAGAATATCGATACGGAAGGATGGGAATCTCGTCCCTACCCGAGTTCTCATCCTCACGTTTAACACCCCACGGCCTCCAAATTCCATCAAGGCAGGTTATCTAAACTGCCCAGTGAGGATTTATATCCCAAACCCACTGCGGTGTTTTAGATGCCAAAAATACGGCCACTCACAAACATCTTGTCGTGGTAACCCTGCCTGTGCTCGATGTGGTGTTAAAGACCACGAGAGCAAGGAATGTATAGCTCCAAAACCCGCCTGTGTTAACTGCCAAGGTGAGCACCCCGCCTATTCAAGAGCATGCCAGCGGTGGAAAGACGAAAAAGAAATCCAAAAACTAAAAACAGAGCTGAATATTTCCTACCCAGAGGCCAGAAAACGTATCCAACCAGTAAATAGCGGGAAACCTTCATATGCCCAGAAGGTTTCTGCTAAGAGCACTATCGGGACACAAACTGAGATGACTATACCACCAAGAGAGTCATTCACCCCGATTGCACGCTATTTATTGAGTTCTCAAAAGCCCACCAAAAAAACACAGTCAGTTGCCACTCCTATATCCGTACCTCCTAGTGCTCCACCACTACCAAAACCAAGTGGTAAAGAGCCTGAAGTAACAACAGAAAGAATGGATGTAGAGAACAAGGAGGTACAGGATGAATCAGTCTTGGAACTCTTTGCGGAGGAAGAAATGGACACGGGACATCGTCCATTCTTCCCCAAAAAAGACAAAGCCAAGACTGATAAAAGTAAGCCCTCAGCACCTCGGAAGCCGCCTGATGGACCCACCAAGCCAAAATAATGGCTAAATTCCTACAATGGAATTGTCGTGGATTCCGGCGAAATACTGATGACATCAAGGCCCTCCTGCAAAAGCACGAGCCAGTTTGCTTTTGCTTGCAGGAGACTTATCTAAAGGCAAATGATGATCCCACCCTGCATAACATCACAATCTTTCGTAAGGATAGAATTGCGGATGGTCCTGCTCATGGAGGAGTGGCTATCCTTGTGGGTAATCAGACCCCAGTTCAGCCCTTGCTAATTACAACCAGCATAGAGGCTGTTGCAATTCGCCTTACAGCGGGATTTTTAATAACGGTCTGCTCGATTTATTTGCCACCTGGGACTGACATCTCCCAGGAAGACCTTGATGATCTTGTAACGCAGTTGCCTCCCCCTTTCTTACTTCTCGGGGATTTTAACGGACATAACACCCTGTGGGGTAGTGCTAACATCAACGGAAGGGGACGAGTCATAGAGCGTATGCTCAATGACAATGACCTTTCCCTTCTAAATACTGGAACAAACACCTTCTTCCATATGCCTACCCGTACTTTTTCTGCCATTGATCTCTCTATCTGCTCCCCTTCTCTACTCCCTTCACTCACCTGGGAAGTGGAGGAGAATCCATACGGAAGTGATCACTTCCCTGTGATAACCTTGTTACACAGTGGGAGACCGTGTCTTCCTTTTAGGTTACCACGGTGGAAGTTTGATCAGGCTGACTGGAATGCCTTCCAACATCAGGCAAATTTTGACCTCAGTACAGTCAGTCAGGAGCCTATCAATGACGCAGTAACGTACATCACAGAAATCATTGTCCACGCAGCTGCTAATGCTGTCCCAAAAACATCAGCCCGGTTTCCACCATTTCCCAAACCTTGGTGGAATTCACTATGCACAGCAGCAAAAAAGGCTCAAAACAAAGCGTGGGGGATATTTCGCCGATATCCTACCACGAACAACCTTATAGCCTTCAAACGTGCACGAGCCAAAGCACGCTACATCCGTCGTCAGAGCCAAAAGGAATCGTGGATCCGTTTTACATCATCTATTAACCAGTCTACCAACTCTAAGGTAGTCTGGGATAAAATCCGGAAAATGAAGGGAAAATATACATCCCACCCTTCTTCAATCTTAGATTATAATGGATGCGCTGTTGCAGATCCAACTGCAATAGCCAATGCTCTTGGGGAAACATTCTCTAACATCTCCGCAACATCCTCGTACTCCCCAGAGTTCCTGGTCCTGAAACATAAACTGGAAAGAGAAGCACTTAATTTTAAGTCCAAGGGCCTCTATCCCTACAACGGGGATTTTACTATTCAGGAACTGAAAAGAGCCCTCGCTCTTTCCAAAGCAAGTGCTGTTGGACCAGATGGCATTCATTATGACATGATTAAACATCTTTCACCAAAATCTATGGATTGTCTGCTCCTTCTGTATAACAGAATCTTTACTGAAGGGCAGTTTCCGGATTCCTGGAGAAAGGCAATCGTTCTTGCCTTCCCTAAGCCAGGAAAGGATCCAAAAGTCACCACCAACTATCGTCCTATTGCTCTGACTAGCTGTCTGTGCAAAATCCTGGAGAGAATGGTTAATTCTCGTTTAATATGGTACTTAGAATCAAATGACCTTCTCTCCAACATACAGTGCGGCTTCCGAAGGAACCGGTCCACTTTGGACCATCTTATTAGATTGGAAGCATCCATCCGGGATGCTTTCCTAAAACGTGAACACTTGGTGTCGGTGTTCTTTGACATGGAGAAAGCGTATGACACAACTTGGAGATTTGGCATCTTAAAAGATCTGCATAGCCTTGGCCTTAGGGGGCAACTCCCCATTTTTATTAAAAACTTTTTAGCCAATCGATCTTTCCAAGTTCGTGTGGGATCCTCACTCTCTCGTTCCTTCAGCCAAGAGGAGGGAGTACCACAAGGATCAGTATTAAGTGTCACGCTTTTTGCCATCAAAGTGAATTCCATCACAGAACAACTTCCTCCAACTGTAAACTGTGCCCTCTATGTTGATGACTTTAGCATATTTTGTCAGTCATGCAACATGAGGGTTATTGAAAGACAACTGCAGAAAGCTATTGATCGCCTCAACTCCTGGGCTCTTGCTAATGGCTTCAGGTTCTCGCCGGAGAAGACCGTTTGCGTACACTTTTGTCGTAAGCGTAATCTTCATCCTGAGCCTGAATTAAAGCTCGGACAAAATGTAATTCCAATAGCAGCGGACACAAAATTCTTGGGACTCGTATTCGATAAAAAGCTGACCTTTCTGGATCACATCCGTCAACTCCGCACAAAGTGCACAAGAGGGCTAAATATTCTGCGCTCTCTTTCCTCAACATCTTGGGGTGCGGATCGATGCACCCTACTACGCATCTATCGTGCACTTGTACGATCCAGACTGGATTACGGGTCCCTGGTATACAATTCGGCCAGAGACAGTGTACTTCGTTGGCTCGATCCTGTCCATCATCTGGCTCTCCGTACCGCTATTGGAGCATATCGCACATCTCCTGTCCAGAGCTTATACGTCGAAGCAAACGAACCGCCATTATTGCTTCGACGTAAGCAGTTGTCTCTAAACTACGCTCTAAAACTGAAATCCCTGCCAGACCACCCTACGTGGCTAACCGTTTTTGAGCCACGATGGGAAAATTTGTACAACACCCGTAAGACTGCCAATCGTCCTTTTGGTATTCGTGTCCAAGAGCTACTCAAAGAACTTAATATAAAGGTAGACAGGGTTGCCCAAACACCAAAGCAACCCCTGCCACCCTGGCATGCTCATGTCCCGGCATGTGACTTGTCCCTTCGAAATTGGGGAAAGTCGGACACTCCATCGTCTGTCTACCTGCAGCTTTTTTCAGCACACCGAGCTGAACATTCTGACTTCGCGCCAGTCTACACAGACGGGTCGAAGTCAGAATCATATGTGGGATCTGCTGCTGTCTTTACAGACAGCACTACATCGGAGCAGATTCCCTCTGAATGCAGCATATTTACTGCAGAGCTGCACGCTATAGAGTTAGCCTTGGATCACATTAGTGAATGCCAATACCAACGGTTCATTTTGTATACCGACGCTCTCAGCGTGTTACAGGCTTTAATATCTGTGAGATATAATTCTCATCCAGTTCTGTCTAGCATTCAGCAGAAGATTCACGTTCTCCATGAACGTGAATATGATATCCGCTTCTGCTGGATTCCTAGCCACATTGGGATTAGGGGAAATGATTTGGCTGACGCCGCAGCCAAATCAGCAATTGCCAATAATGACCACTGCCTGTTAGTCCCCTATACAGACTACAGGCAAATAATACATCAAAAGATACATTCCCAATGGCAGGATTCGTGGAATAGACAGACTGCGAATAAGTTATATCATATAAAACCTGTAATTGAACCGTGGCAGTCTAGTCTGCGCAGGAATCGTAAGGAGGAAGTTGTTCTTGCCCGGACCCGCATAGGACACAGTCATTTAACTCATTCGTTTTTGCTGAGGGCTGATGACCCTCCTATGTGTGTGTCCTGTGGCACAATCCTAACGATTAGACACCTTTTAATTGACTGTCCAGATTTTAGCAGCACCCGTTTTACCGCTTTTAGTCATCTGACTGAGCCTTATACACTCAGTCAGATTTTATCCGACAATGACAACGTGTCTGCTGTTTTTAGCTATTTTAAATCAATAAAAGTTTTTAATTGTATTTAAAATTTGTTATTGTTATCTCTTTATTGATTTAATTTTTATATATTTGTTATTATTTATCTGGACATGGTGACCTAACTAATTAGATCACCGAGAATTTAAACTTTTAAATATTGCATAGTCTTGGCGCATTATGGCCACAGCTGCCAATGCGCCAATAAAAAACCAAAAACAAACAAACCTTCCTCCTGAATTCAGTATCTTTTCAGCTGAATTATTCGCAATTAAACTAGCTTTAAAAAATCTCTCTCCTGACTGCTTTTTAAAATCAGTAATTTACACTGATTCCCTCAGCTCAATCAAGGCTTTGTGTAATTCCTCAGACAAGTTTCACCCTGTTATAAATGAAATTAGAAAATTATTGCTAAAGATTATAGAACGCCACCAACTGGTCACCTTCTGCTGGATACCAGCACATTCTGATATTTTAGGCAATGAACTGGCTGATAAAGCTGCAAAAAACCCAACCAGCTTAGATTTAACCAATATCCCTGTTCCAGCCTCAGACTACGCACTAATGATTCATGCTGCATGCCTATCAGAATGGACAGCACTATGGCATTCCCAAACGAATAATAAACTCTTACAGATTAAACAAGTTCCGAAAATCTGGCTCTCCAGTGTCCGGACATCAAGGCGGGAAGAAGTAATTCTTTCAAGAGCTAGAATAGGTCATACTTACCTGACCCATCTTCATTTACTCACAGGAGATGATCCACCACAGTGTCCACATTGTTCTCTAAATTTGACAGTGAAACACATTCTCATTGAATGTCCATACTATAAACAAAACAGAAATACCACCCTGCTATCTTTGGTTAACCCTCGAAAACCAATAACTCTAGAGAATATCATTGGTGACAATGCAAATATTCCGGAATTTTTTAACTTTCTGAAACAAATTGGAGTTTTCAGTCATTTCTGATTTCTGCCTTTTCTGATGTGACAAGAATTTCTCATATATTAATACAATAAAGGAATAGGCGCATTATAGCCAAAGCAGCTTATGCGCCATAAAACCCCCACAACAACAACAACAACAGCCTTTATCGAAGGGATCGTAATACAGCAAATGCTGCCCATGGTGGTGTAGCAATCCTGATAAATTCAGTGATCCCAACTAAACATATTCCACTTCAAACTGAAATAGAAGCTGTTGCTGTGCGTATAAAGCTCCATATTGAAATAACTTTAGTATCAATCTACTTACAGCCAAACCGTACCTACTGTTTAAAAGATCTTGAAGATCTCCTTATACAGATACCTCCACCTCTCTGTATGTTAGGGGACTTCAACGGGCACCACCCCTTATGGGGTGATCCTAAATTAGATAGACGAGGTCGACTCATTGAGAGCCTAATAGAGGCAGTAAACCTCAACATACTCAATACTGGCACACACACTCACGTTCAGCTCCCAAATGGACATACCTCAGCTATAGATCTCTCCATTTGTTCCCCATTACTGGTCCCGACCATAGAGTGGTATGTTTTAAATGATATAATGGGTAGTGATCACTTCCCAATTGTATGCAACCTATTAATAGCACAGACTCCTCCAGCTCAACCGTGCAGAAAATGGAAATTTGCCCGAGCAAACTGGGCAAAATTCCGGTCATCAATATCTTTTGATGAGGAAAAAATCCGTCTGCAGCCTATCGATGATGTGACAGAATACATCACGTCACATCTCCTAAATGTGGCTAAAGAAACAATACCACTGTCAAATCCCTCGGTTCGTAAGCATTATAATTATTGGTGGAATGAGCAATGCACAAAAGCCAAAAAAGAAAAAAATAAAGCCTGGAATTTGTTTCGGCAATATCCAACAACACCCAATCTAATAAATTATAAGAAGTCAAAGGCAAAAGCACGCTTCATACAAAGGCAAGCCAAGAAAGAATCCTGGATCCGTTTTGCATCAAGCATTAACAAAAACACCGACACCAAAATAATATGGAAAAAAATTAGACAGCTTTCTGGTAAGTTCCCTACCGTACCTTCACCAATTCTGTCCTATAATGGGCAAGATCTATCTAGCCCTTTAGATATCGCAAATGCTTTGGGCAACACATTTGCTGAAATCTCAGCGGCAGCAGCTTACACTCCACTTTTCCAGAGAATTAAAAACACTGCAGAACAGCACTCTGTTAACTTCCAAACTGCTCTCCTTCTGCCATATAACAAACCCCTACAATATTCCGAACTCTTGCATGCTATCGGAACAGCCCACAATGGTGCTCCCGGACCAGACGGAATCTATTACGTCATGCTACAACATCTTGATGACAGAGCATTGCATCTCCTTCTGCTCTTTTACAATCGCATTTTTTTAGAAAATATCTATCCAACTTCTTGGCATCATTCTACTGTTTTAGCATTCCTAAAACCTGAAAAAGATCCAACCAATCCCCATAGTTATAGACCAATATCCCTCTCAAGCTGCCTCAGCAAAATTCTAGAAAAAATTGTCCACTGTAGACTCGTCTGGATCATTGAGTCAGAACAGTTAATGAGCAATAGTCAGTATGGCTTTCGTCAAAACAGGTCATGCCTGGACCTTATGGTTAAGGCTGAATTTGCCATTCGTAATGCCTTTATTAAACATGAACATCTAGTAATGGTTTCCATAGATATAGAGAAGGCTTTTGATACCACCTGGCGGCATGGCATACTAAGAGACCTTTACTCTCTTGGTCTGCGGGGCAACCTTCCTATATTTATAAAGCATTTTCTACACACTAGATCTTTTCAAGTTCGATACCAACATGCCCTCTCTGCAACTTACATTCAGGAAGAAGGTGTTCCACAGGGATCAGTACTGAGTGCCACTCTTTTTGCCCTAAGAATAGACTCTATCACTAAACAACTTCCAAATACTGTAGAAACTTACCTTTATGCGGATGACCTTGCCATCTCCTGTCATTCCCAAAATATGAGATCTATTGAACGACAGCTTCAGATATCGTTAAATAAAATACAGCAATGGGCCAGCCTTAACGGCTATAGGCTATCACAGCAGAAAACAGCTGCTATTCATTTTTGTAGACAACGAAAATTTCATCTGGATCCTGAACTTCACATCTCTAATATTTCCATCCCAGTCACTAGTAACATTAGATTTCTAGGTTTAATCATGGACAACAAGCTAAATTTCTTAGAGCACATTAAAAAAGTACGTACTGCCTGCTTAAAAAAGATAAACATACTAAGAGCTTTATCTGCACAAACGTGGGGTGCAGATCGAACCTGCCTTCTTCGATTATACAGGGCATTAATCAGATCCCGTCTTGATTATGGAGCTCCCATTTATGATTCTGCCAGAAAGAGCGCATTACGCTGGCTTGATCCAGTACAACACAGTGCACTGAGGATTGCACTTGGCGCATTCAGAACATCGCCCGCACATAGCCTTTACATTGATGCTCATGAGCCGCCACTATATTTACGTAGGAAACTACTATTGCTAAAGTATTCTGTCAAGATACAAAGTTGTGCCTCGCATCCCATTCAGCCATATCTTTTCAATCCACCATTAGAAAATCTGTACAGAAATAAACCTAACATAGTAAAACCAGCTGGTCATCGCCTTCTTGAACTACTGCAGGTTTGGAATATATCCCTCCATTCCGTACAACAAGTAGCCACTTGTACCCAACCACCATGGGTTCAAACTCCTATACCGACCTGTGACACTTACCTCTGCCAGTGGGGAAAGAATATTTTGCAATCATCAAATATCAGGCAAGTTCATACTGTCCACACTCAAAAGTATATTGATTTTTTACCAATATACACAGATGGCTCTAAATCCAATTCAAAAGTTGGAGCAGCTGCAGTGTTTCCGAATACAATTGTATCAGCAGCCCTTCCTTCTGATTTCAGTATCTTCTCGGCCGAATTATTCGCAATTAAACTAGCTTTAAATAATCTCCCTCCTGACTGCTCATTAAAATCAGTAATTTACACGGATTCCCTCAGCTCAATCAAGGCTTTGAGTAATTCCTCAGATAAATTGCACGCTGTTATAAATGAAATTAGAAATTTATTACTAAAGATTAATGAACGTCACCAACTGGTCGCTTTCTGCTGGATACCAGCACATTCTGGTATTTTAGGCAATGAACAGGCTGATAAAGCTGCAAAAAACCCAACCAGCTTAGATTTAACCAATATCCCTGTCCCAGCCTCAGACTATGCAATAATGATTCATGCTGCATGCCTAACAGAATGGACAGCGCAGTGGCATTCCCAAACGAACAATAAACTCTTTCAGATTAAACAGGTTCCGAAAATCTGGCCCTCCAGTGTCCGAACATCAAGACGAGAAGAAGTAATTCTTTCAAGAGTAAGAATAGGTCATACTTACCTGACCCACCTTCATTTACTTACAGGAGATGATCCACCACTGTGTCCACATTGCTATATAAATATGACAGTTAAACACATTCTCATTGACTGCCCCTATTATAAACAAGACAGAATCTCAACCCTGCAATCACTGGTTATCCTTCAACAACCAATAACCCTAGAGAATTTGATAGGTGACAAGGCAAATATATCTGAATTCTTCCGTTTTCTGAAGCAAATTAGAATTTTTAATCTTTTCTGATTAAGGACATCTCAGACAGTATGATTCTTTCCCTTTTCCTTTAATATAAATGAATAGGCGCATTATAGTCAAAGTTGCTTATGCGCCATGAAACCCCCACAACAACAACAACAACAATCTTTCGTAAGGATAGAATTGCGGATGGTCCTGCTCATGGAGGAGTGGCTATCCTTGTGAGTAATCAGACCCCAGTTCAGCCTTTGCTAATTACAACCAGCATAGAGGCTGTTGCAATTCGCCTTACAGTGGGATTTTTATTAACTGTCTGCTCTATTTATTTGCCACCTGGGACTGACATCTCCCAGGAAGACCTTGATGATCTTCTAACGCAGTTGCCACCCCCTTTCTTACTTCTTGGGGATTTTAATGGACATAACACCCTGTGGGGTAGTGCTAACATCAATGGAAGGGGGCGGGTCATAGAGCGTATGCTCAATGACAATGCCCTTTCCCTTCTAAATACTGGAACAAACACCTTCTTCCATATGCCTACCCGTACTTTTTCTGCCATTGATCTCTCTATCTGCTCCCCTTCTCTACTCCCATCACTCACTTGGGAAGTGGAGGAGAATCCATACGGAAGTGATCACTTCCCTGTGATAACCTTGTTACACAGTGGGAGACCATGTCTTCCTTTTAGGTTACCACGGTGGAAGTTTGATCAGGCTGACTGGAATGCCTTCCAACATCAGGCAAATTTTGAACTCAGTACAGTCAGTCAGGAGCCTATCAATGACGCAGTAACGTACATCACAGAAATCATTGTCCAAGCAGCTGCGAATGCTGTTCCAAAAACATCTGCCCGGTTTCCACCATTTCCCAAACCTTGGTGGAATTCACAATGCACGGCAGCAAAAAAGGCTCAAAACAAAGCGTGGGGGATATTCCGTCGATATCCTACCACTTGTAATCTAATAGCCTTCAAGCGTGCACGAGCCAAAGCACGCTACATTCGCCGTCAGAGTCAAAAGGAATCATGGATCCGTTTTACATCATCTATTAACCAGGCTACCAATTCTAAGGTAGTCTGGGATAAAATCCGGAAAATGAAGGGAAAATATACATCCCACCCTTCTTCAATCCTAGATTATAATGGATGCGCTATTGCAGATCCAACTGCAATAGCCAATGCTCTTGGGGAAACATTCTCTAACATCTCCGCAACATCTTCGTATTCCCCAGAGTTCCTGGTCCTGAAACATAAAATTGAAAAGCAGGCACTTAATTTCAAGTCCAAGGGCCTCTATCCCTACAACGGGGCATTCACTATGCAGGAACTGAAGAGAGCCCTCACTCTTTCTAATGCAAGTGCTGTTGGACCAGATGGCATCCATTATGAAATGATTAAACGGCTTTCACCAAAATCTATGGATTATCTGCTCCTTCTTTATAACAGAATCTTTATTGAAGGGCAGTTTCCGGACTCCTGGCGGAAGGCAATCGTCCTTGCTTTTCCTAAGCCAGGAAAGGATCCAAAAGTCACCACCAATTATCGTCCTATAGCTCTGACTAGCTGTCTGTGCAAAATCCTGGAGAGAATGGTTAATTCTCGTTTAATATGGTACTTAGAAACAAATGACCTTCTCTCCAACATCCAGTGCGGCTTCCGAAGGAACCGGTCCACTTTGGACCATCTTATTAGATTGGAAACATCCATCCGGGATGCTTTCCTAAAACGCGAACACTTGGTGTCGGTGTTCTTTGACATGGAGAAAGCGTATGACACAACTTGGAGATTTGGCATCATAAAAGATCTGCATAGCCTTGGTCTTAGGGGACGACTCCCCATTTTTATTGAAAACTTTTTAGCCGATCGATCTTTCCAAGTTCGTGTGGGATCCTCACTCTCTCGTTCCTTTAGCCAAGAGGAGGGAGTACCACAGGGATCAGTTTTAAGTGTCACGCTTTTCGCCATCAAAGTAAATTCCATCACAGAACAACTTCCTCCAACCGTAAACGGTGCCCTCTATGTTGATGACTTTAGCATATTTTGTCAGTCATGCAACATGAGGGTTATTGAAAGACAACTGCAGAAAGCCATTGATTGCCTCAACTCCTGGGCACTTGAAAATGGTTTCAGGTTCTCGCCGGAGAAGACCGTTTGCGTACACTTTTGTCGTAAGCGTAATCTTCATCCTGAACCTGAATTAAGGCTCGGACAAAATGCTATTCCAGTTGCGGCGGATACAAAATTTCTGGGACTCGTATTTGATAAAAAGTTGACCTTTCTTGATCACATTCGTCAATTCCGCACCAAGTGCACAAGAGGGCTAAATATCCTCCGCTCTCTCTCCTCTACATCTTGGGCCCCTCGACGTGGGCACCTGTATGTGGTGAGGGGACCTCCCAGTGACGCTGCTGGTTTTCCAGACTAGCATCACTGGGATCTAACGCCCATACCTTGGTTCCAGGGTTACATCGTTGGAATCCGGCGTGTGCAGCCGTGCGCCGCGACCCGTGGAAGCGGAAAGGGGGATCCTGGTGGTTGAGGGGCCCAGCTTCAATACACCACTTTGGCCCCTGCTTCGACGAGACGGGTGGTCCCGGACCGGCTCGACTGGGATCAATCGGCGGGTGGTTTTATACTGCTAGGGTCAACTGCGTTCCAATAAGTCTCCCTCCCTATGGTCCTGGGACGGGATAAAGATTTATTGGTAACGTGGGTATGGTGTTCTAAGCGAACTCGGCGTCCCATTCGTGTACGCAGTACCTGCTAGTTCACGAGTGGGCGCCCCCTCGTAGGGCTCCGTGGTGGGTGAGGTACTTAGGCATCAGACATTTTTTCTTTACTCTCATGAGTAATTTAAATCCTTCTTCTGGGGCCCCAACAAGGCCCCTACCTAACCGATCAGATGAGAATGACACCAATTCTGCCAAAAGAGCCAGAACTGAGGATAAACGACCATCTATTACACCGCTTTTCCTCATACTCCATTCTACCGGAGAGCAGTCAATTGGGAAGATGTCACCCTTCTTTATCCAGAAAGGATTAGAAGGGCTGGCAGGATCACCAAAATCTGTAAAACGGCTGCGTTCTGGCGATCTTTTAATCGAAGCTTCCAGTGCAAAGCAAGCAGAAAGAATCCTGAATGCGACATCCATAGGGGGAATACCAATCAGTGTAACACCCCACAAAACTTTGAACTCTTCACGAGGAGTCATTTCAGAGTGGGATCTTCTTCATGTCTCTGAGGAAGAGATCTGCTCTGAACTAAAAGACCAAGGAGTGACGGCTGTCAAGAGAATATCAATGCGGAAGGATGGGAATCTCGTCCCTACCCGAGTTCTCATCATAACATTTAACACCCCACGGCCTCCAAGTTCCATCAAGGCAGGCTATTTAAACTGCCCAGTGCGGCTTTACATCCCAAACCCACTGAGGTGCTTTAAATGCCAAAAATACGGCCATTCACAAACGGCTTGTCGTGGTAACCCTGCCTGTGCTCGATGTGGTTCAAAAGATCACGAGAGCAAGGAATGTTCAGCTTCTAAACCGATCTGTATAAATTGCCAAGGAGAGCACCCTGCTTACTCCAGAGCATGCCAGCGGTGGAAGGATGAAAAAGAGATCCAAAAACTAAAAACAGAGCTGAATATCTCCTACCCAGAGGCCAGAAGACGCATGCAACCAATAAATAGCGGGAAACCTTCATATGCCCAGAAGGTTTCTGCGAAGTGCACTATCGGTACACAAACAGAGATGACTGTACCACCAAAAGAGTCATTCACTCCGACTGCACGCTATTTATTGAGTTCACAAAAGCCCACCAAAAAAACACAGTCAGCTGCCACTCCTATATCCGTACCTCCGAGTGCTCCACCACTACCAAAACCAAGTGGTAAAGAGCTAACAGATAAAACAGATAAAACAGAAACAATGGATGTCGAGCACAAGGAGGTACCGGATGAATCAGTCTTGGAACTCTTCGCGGAGGAAGAAATGGACACGGGACAGCGTCCATTCTTCCCCAAAAAAGATAAAGCCAAGACTGATAAAATTAAGCCCTCAGCAGTTCGGAAGCCGCCTGATGGACCCACCAAGCCAAAATAATGGCTAAATTCCTACAATGGAATTGTCGTGGATTCCGGCGAAATACTGATGACATCAAGGCCCTCCTGCAAAAGCACGAGCCAGTTTGCTTTTGCTTGCAGGAGACGTATCTAAAAGCAAACGATGATCCCACCATGCATAACATCACAATCTTTCGTAAGGATAGAATTGCGGATGGTCCTGCTCATGGAGGAGTGGCTATCCTTGTGAGTAATCAGACCCCAGTTCAGCCCTTGCTAATTACAACCAGCATAGAGGCTGTTGCAATTCGCCTTACAGTGGGTTTTCTATTAACGGTCTGCTCTATTTATTTGCCACCTGGGACTGACATCTCCCAGGAAGCCCTTGATGATCTTGTAACGCAGTTGCCGCCCCCTTTCTTATTTCTTGGGGATTTTAATGGACATAACACCCTGTGGGGTAGTGCTATCATCAATGGAAGGGGACGGGTCATAGAGCGTATGCTCAATGACAATGCCCTTTCCCTTGTAAATACTGGAACAAACACCTTCTTCCACATGCCTACCCGTACGTTTTCTGCCATTGATCTCTCTATCTGCTCCCCTTCTCTACTCCCTTCACTCACTTGGGAAGTGGAGGAGAATCCATACGGAAGTGATCACTTCCCTGTGATAACCTTGTTACACTGTGGAAGACCGTGTCTTCCTTTTAGGTTACCACGGTGGAAGTTTGATCAGGCTGACTGGAATGCCTTCCAACATCAGGCAAATTTTGACCTCAGTACAGTCAGTCAGGAGCCTATCAATGACGCAGTAACGTACATCACAGATATCACTGTCCAAGCAGCTGCGAATGCTGTCCCAAAAACATCTGCCCGGTTTCCACCATTTCCCAAACCTTGGTGGAATTCACAATGCACAGCAGCCAAAAAGGCTCAAAACAAAGCGTGGGGGATATTTCGCCGATATCCTACCACGAACAACCTTATAGCCTTCAAACGTGCACGAGCCAAAGCACGCTACATCCGTCGTCAGAGTCAAAAGGAATCGTGGATCCGTTTTACATCATCTATTAACCAGTCTACCAATTCTAAGGTAGTCTGGGATAAAATCCGGAAAATGAAGGGGAAATATACATCCCACCCTTCTTCAATCCTAGATTATAATGGATGCGCTATTGCAGATCCAACTGCAATAGCCAATGCTCTTGGGGAAACATTCTCTAACATCTCTGCAACATCCTCGTATTCCCCAGAGTTCCTGGTCCTTAAACATAAACTGGAAAAGCAAGCACTAAATTTTAAGACCAAGGGCCTCTATCCCTACAACGGGGCATTCACTATAGAGGAACTGAAAAGAGCCCTTGCTCTTTCCAAAGCAAGTGCTGTTGGGCCAGATGGCATCCATTATGAAATGATTAAACATCTTTCACCAAAATCTATGGATTGTCTGCTCCTTCTGTATAACAGAATCTTTACTGAGGGGCAGTTTCCGGATTCCTGGCGAAAGGCAATCGTTCTTGCTTTTCCTAAGCCAGGAAAGGATCCAAAAGTTACCACCAATTATCGTCCTATTGCTCTGACTAGCTGTCTGTGCAAAATCCTGGAGAGAATGGTCAATTCCCGTTTAATATGGTATTTAGAATCAAATGACCTTCTCTCCAGCATCCAGTGCGGCTTCCGAAGGAACCGGTCCACTTTGGACCATCTTATTAGATTGGAAGCATCCATCCGGGATGCTTTCCTAAAACGCGAACACTTGGTGTCGGTGTTCTTTGACATGGAGAAAGCGTATGACACAACTTGGAGATTTGGCATTTTAAAAGATCTGCATAGCCTTGGCCTTAGGGGGCATCTCCCCTTTTTTATTCAAAACTTTTTAGCCAATCGATCTTTCCAAGTTCGTGTGGGATCCTCACTCTCTCGTCCCTTCAGCCAAGAGGAGGGAGTACCACAAGGATCAGTATTAAGTGTCACGCTTTTTGCCATCAAAGTCAATTCCATCACAGAACAACTTCCTCCAACTGTAAACTGTGCCCTCTATGTTGATGACTTTAGCATATTTTGTCAGTCATGCAACATGAGGGTTATTGAAAGACAACTGCAGAAAGCCATTGATCGCCTTAATTCCTGGGCACTTGGTAATGGCTTCAGGTTCTCGCCGGAGAAGACCGTTTGCGTACACTTTTGTCGCAAGCGTAATCTTCATCCTGAACCTGAA
The DNA here is from genome assembly GCF_048544385.1 of Mastigoproctus giganteus. Classification (NCBI taxonomy): domain Eukaryota; kingdom Metazoa; phylum Arthropoda; class Arachnida; order Uropygi; family Thelyphonidae; genus Mastigoproctus; species Mastigoproctus giganteus. The sequence goes on from NC_143581.1 coordinate 236,262,000, forward strand.
TTAAGGCTCGGACAAAATGTTATTCCAGTAGTGTCAGACACAAAATTCTTGGGACTTGTGTTTGATAAAAAGTTGACTTTTCTCAAACATATTCGTCAACTTCGTACAAAATGCACGAGGGGACTCAATATCCTCCGCTCTCTCTCCTCAACGCGTTGGGGAGCAGATCGATGCACCCTACTACGGCTTTACCGTGCACTTGTACGACCCAAATTAGACTACGGGTCCCAGGTATACTCTTCAGCTAGAGATAGTGTCCTCCGATGGCTAGACCCTGTCCACCATCAGGCTATCCGTATCGCTACTGGAGCTTTTCGAACATCTCCTGTCCAGAGCTTATACGTCGAAGCAAACGAACCATCGTTATCCCTTCGACGTAAGCAGTTGTCTTTAAACTATGCTTTAAAGTTGAAATCCCTGCCAGACCATCCTACGTGGACATCGGTTTTTGAGCCACGTTGGGAAAACTTGTACAATACCCGTCAGACTGCCAACCGACCTTTTGGTATTCGTGTCCAAGAGCTAATCAGAGAGTTTAACATCATGGTAGACAAGGTGGCACAAACACCAAAAGAACCTACTCCACCCTGGCATGCTCATCCCCCACCGTGCGACTTTTCCCTTAAGAAATGGGTAAAGTCTGAGACCTCATCATCTGTCTACCAGCAGCTCTACTCTGCACACCAAGCTGAGTACTCAGACTTCCTGCCCGTTTACACAGACGGCTCGAAGTCTGAATCATGCGTAGGATCTGCTGTTGTCTTTCCGGACACCATAATATCTCAGCAGATTCCTCCCGAATCCAGCATATACACTGCAGAGCTGTATGCAATAGAGCTAGCCTTGGATCACATTCGAACTTGTCAATTCCAAAGGTCAATAATATATTCCGATTCTTTGAGTGTATTACAGGCTTTATTATCTACGAGACATAATTCTCATCCAGTTCTTTGTCGGGTTCAGCAGAAGAGACATTCTCTTCATGAATGCAAGTTTGATATCCGCTTCTGCTGGATTCCTAGCCACATTGGGATAAAGGGAAATGATTTGGCTGACGCTGCAGCCAAATCAGCAACACCCACTCATAATCGTTGCCTGTCAGTCCCCTATACAGACTACAGGCAAATAATACGCAAAAAGATACATTCCCAATGGCAAGAACTGTGGCACAGACAGAGAACAAATAAATTATATCAAATAAAGCCTGTATTACAAACTTGGCAGTCTGGTCTGCGCAGGAATCGGAGTGAGGAAGTTGTTCTTGCTCGACTCCGCATAGGTCACAGTCATCTGACACATTCTTTTCTGCTGAGGGCGGATGACCCTCCTATGTGCGAGTCTTGCGACACCGTTTTAACTGTACAGCATATTTTAATAGATTGCGTCCTTTTTACCCATGTTCGCAATATACATTTTACCGCTTTTACTCATCCGACTGAGCCTTATACACTCAGTCGGATTTTATCAGACAACGACCACGTGTCGGCAGTTTTTAAATTTTTAAAAGCGATTAATATATACCCACATATATAAATCACAATTTGACGAGGTAACCTTTTTAAAGGTTACCAGAATTTAACTTTAATGTTATTTTAATCGTTTCTTGGCGCAGTATAACCTTAGTTGTTTTTGCGCCAATAAACCCAAAATCAAATCAAATCAAATTAAGATAGTAAAACTCCCCTCAAAATGGCGGTCATAAAGAAATACCACGTAAACTGAATATACACGATCGTTAATCAAAATGGCGACTTCCATATGGAGGCAGCCATTAAAAATAAAATGGTAGCTCTCATTTTAATATAGTTCCCTCCAAAAAACTTTGACCTTTAACAGGATTGGCTATTCAAACGAAGAAGACAATATGGCGGAAGCATGAAACCAAAACAACAACTCTTAATTATCATGTAGGCAAAGCCAAAATTTCAAATAGGCTGGCTATAGACTGGAATTTCAAGATAAAAAATGTCACATCAGTCCCAAAACAGCCTCCCCTATGTTCCAAAATTATGAAAGACGATTTGTCACCACAGCTTAGGGGACAAATGCCAACTCAAAATAAAATTCCGACAGTGAGAGAAAAATACAACGTTATAAGGCATCCATTTTCTAACGTTAATGTTGACTTCAAACAACGGTAAAATGGCAAAACGATTTTCGTTAAGCAGAGCGCAATTCTCTCACTGACAGAAGAACCAAGACTGTCTGTCAACTCACCACAGTTTCTTCTTTCAAGGGTGCATAATCACTAAGGGGGGGATGGTCTAAAAACACAAGTATAAAGATAAATCCAGGAGACTTATTCACACATGTCTACATAGGGCAAATGCCATCCAACTAGTCGCCCACTAGATAGGGACAAAGTATTCAAAGTAATTTTGTTTTTTGCGGCCCCCAGGGTTTCCCCTATTGCCGCAGTGTCCTCTGTAGGTTTTTAAGCCGGCGAGTGTGTGTACATTTTGTAAATTTGTATAAGTGTGTGTTTTGTTGAGTGTTGTGTGCCGGCACCTGGAGACTTTGCAGCCAGGAGGCAAGAACAAATATATCGTGCGTCCTGACTCCCGTCCCTAGCCACGAGGAGGCGCTCCAGGGAGACTAGCATGAAGCTTAGGGAGGTACTAGACCTCAACAAAAAAAAAAAAAAAAAAAAAAAAAAAAAAATATACAAGTGAAAATATATACAAGGATATGGCCCCTGTTGTGACTGCCCAGACCAACAACAGAGGCCAAGAATTATTTACAAAAGTATAGAATACACAATATTTACACTAAATATACAAAAGTATGGTCTCAAATGCAGGAGCCCATACCAACAAAAGAGACCAAAATGTAAACTATTTACAAGTTAATATAAATATGCAATTTGTACAACAAACATACTATGTGGAAAATATATATGGTCTCTGCTATTGCGGCCCTAGCCAGCAGCAGAGATAAAAGAATGGAAACTATTCCAAAAGCAAAGAAAAGAATGCATTATAATAAGTTAAATTCTAGATAAAGGTATAACATAAGTACAATAGTATATAAAATTAAAAGAAACATGTGCAAAATACAAAAGTGCAGTCTCTGTCCCCGGGGCCCAACCAAAAACAGAGACAACACAACGCATAATACAAAGAAGAATAATCTAATATATGAAACAAGCAAAGAAAATGCTCTTGCCCAAACTAAAAGAACTAAATTAACATATTTCAATAACAGAAACTTATATACATTTCAAGTATCCAGTCTAATGGCAAGTCTTCTTTTAAAAAGTTTCTCTGCAAACGCAGAAAACAAGCCAAGGTTTTCCTGTGAGGCCAGCAGTTGAGGATATTGTGTTCTGTCACTAATGTTGCAGCCAAGTAAAAGAGGATGACGTAGGTCTGCGTAAAGGTAGCAACTGAAAATTAAGTGATCAACCGTCTCCTCCAAACCACAAGAGCAGAGAGGAGAAGGAACCAGACCAAATTTGAATAGCTTGGAATTGAGACTTCCATGTCCCGTAATCAGAAAGGAAACGTACATACTGAAAGAGAGCCAGTACAGGGACTTATTTTTAACAAAGACCTGTGGAAGAAAGTTATACGTGTCTCGACCAAGGCTCGAGGTTTGCCAATAACGCTGCCAACAAGAGACAAAGCAATTATACAGTCTGGATTTATCCTCCTTCACTGAAAGAGTAGAGTCATAAGTGAAATCATCAATATAAACCTGGTTGCCAATTTTCCTTTGATAAGCCAGATAAGTATAAATAACATCGTAGTAGATTGGAAGTCGACCATTCAAAATCTGAAGGGATTCCGTTGAAACCGTTCTGCAGGCCCTGCATGTGGCCAGCAGGAAAGATCTTTGTGATTGGAGTAATAATTTCTTGATATAGAAGTTTGAGGCCTTGAAACCCCACACGCCAGCACCATAGCAAACTATGGGAAGATACAAACAGGAGTAATATAGTTGAAGAGTTGAAGATTTTAAACCCCATAAAGATCTAGTAATGTTCAGTATCCAACCAGCAACCGTCCTGACCTTCTGCACGAGGAACTTAATATGCTGAAGAAAAGAAAGCTTATCATCAATCCAAACTCCAAGATATTTGAGATGATGAACTAGAGCAATACGATTACCGAGTAGTCCGGCCCCGAGTGCCAAGCGTTTCTAGTGATCAGGCGATTTCTGTGCAATTCTAAAGCGATTCATAAAGTGAAAGAGTGTTAGATATATCAAGAGTTTAAAGTTAATTCTCTTCTGTAAATATATATAGTTACTGAAAAGTATCAGTGCAAAGGTTCCTAAGAAAGGAAAGTCACCTTTCTTTTATATATATTCTAGTCCTACTAACTACTAATCTACTTCCGCTTGGTCACTAGGTGGCACCGCTCCTGCCTCCCCGTGGCGGGGCCGGAAACCTGGGAGGAAAAGCTCTCACTCCCAGGGCCAAAAGGAGCAAACATGAATGACTCAAACATTACCACGAATCCCAAAGATCTGACTCCTTTGAGTCGGAAAAATGAGGACAATGTGACTACTGCAACCAAAAGGCAAAAAAAGGAAATAGCATCACTTAATGCACCTACCTTTATTGTCTTTAATTCTACGACAGAACAGCCATTAGGAAAATTGTCGCCATTCGTCATCCAGAAATGTTTAGAAAGTGTGGCTGGAACACCAAAAAATGTTAAGCGACTAAAATCAGGCGACATTCTAGTCGAGACAGCAAATGCCAAACACGCAGAAAGACTGCTTCAAATGAAAACATTTGGTGGGATCCCAGTAAAGGTCTCTCCCCATAATACGCTAAATACATCGAAAGGAGTAATTTCTGAGTGGGACCTTATCAGCGTCTCCGAAGAAGAAATTAAAAATGAACTTGAAAATCAAGGCGTTATAGCTGTGAGAAGGATTAAAATTACAAGAGATGGGACACTTATCCCAACCAGAACTATCATACTAACGTTCAACACTCCTAAACCACCTACAACTGTGAAGGCCGGATATCTAAATTGTAACATCAGACCATACATTCCAAATCCTCTCCGCTGCTTTAAATGCCAAAAGTATGGTCATTCACAAATGGCATGCCGTGGTGTAGCTATCTGTTCCAACTGCGGGTCCCAGGATCACAGCAATCAGAACTGTTCATCCGAGAAACCGAAATGTCCAAACTGCAAGGGAGACCATTCTGCCTATTCCAAGAATTGTGAATATTGGAAAAGAGAAAAGCAGATTCAGCGGTATAAAGTGGAACATTCTGTCACATACCAAGAAGCTAAGAGAACTATACACCCGACTATCTTAAACAGACCTTCCTACGCGCAGATCATAACGAATTGTCGTACAATAGAAACCCAAACAGATTTTACAATTCCTCCAAAGAAATCTATCTCAGACTGGGCACGAGCACTACTCACAATTTCCCAGCCAAAACATCAAGAGAAACTCACCAACACACCACTTTCCGTGCCTCCCGATAAGAAACACTCAGAATCGAAAGCACCTCAAGGAAAACATAATGTCATAAGTCAGAAGGCAACCGAACAAATGGAGACAGAAGCAACCAACCAAGCAGATGAACCAGTATTAGAGATTTTCGCGGAAGACGATATGGACACCGGAAAACCATATTTCCCGAAAAAGGAAAAACCAACGTGTGAAAGACTTAAAACAGCATCTAGGAAACAGACCGAAAACCTCTCCAAAACAAAATAATGAAAACCATAATCCAGTGGAATTGTAGAGGACTCCGCACTAACATAGGTGATATATATGACCTGATTACACAGTATGCACCATTATGTCTTTGCTTACAAGAAACCTACCTCAGACCTCAAGACTCTACCTTAATAAAGAACTATACAGCATACCGAAAGGACAGAGTAACAGGTGGCACAACCCATGGTGGTGTGGCAATACTAATAAATTCTCGCATTCCTTCCCAGATTGTCCCGCTAAACACAACCCTTGAAGCGATTGCAGTACGCATAGCCGCTAGATCCCTCATAACAGTAATAACAATTTATGTTCCACCAAACCAAAATTTATTACAACAGGACTTAGAAGACATTGTAAGGCAGTTGCCAACCCCCTTCTGTATACTAGGCGACCTCAATGGGCATAGCCCTGTGTGGGGTAACACAACCACAGATCGGAGAGGAAAACAAATTGAAAAATGGATAGACGAGAATGATTTAACTTTGTTGAACGACGGCACACATACTTATACACATCTTCCATCAAGAAATACTACAGCTATAGACCTGTCTATATGTTCTCCAATACTATTTCCAAGACTTGATTGGTCAGTGCACAGTGATCCTCTCAGCAGTGATCACTATCCAATAATCATCACCATGGCATTAGGAACCACATGCAAGTCACGCAAAACTCCCAGATGGAAAATAAATGAAGCAGATTGGGAAACTTATAAAACATTAGCAAAACTAAATGTTGATACCATCAAGCAAAAACCGTTAGATGCAGCAGTACAATATATAACAAATAAAATAATTCAAGCTGCTGAACACTCTATCCCAAAAACATCGTCTCACTTTCCAACACATCCAAAATCATGGTGGAATGCAGAATGTGCGCAGACTAAGAAAGAGCGAAACAAAACCTGGAATACTTTTCGCAGATATCCAACTTTAGAGAACCTCATATTGTTCAAGAAGGCACGGGCAAGAGCCAGATATATTAGGCGGGCCAGTAGGAAAGAATCCTGGATAAAATTTGCATCTACATTAACAAGTTCCACACCATCTAAAACTGTCTGGAATAAAATTAACAAAATGAGTGGCAGATACCCGATTACCCCAACTCCGATCCTAAACTGGAATGGACAAGTCACTGCAGAGCCATCAGAAATAGCCAATGCACTGGGCGAAACCTTCGCCAGAATATCAGCGACCACATCATATACTCCCAGTTTTCAAATATACAAAGCAAGAATGGAAAGACATAAACTGAATTTTTCCACAAGAAATAATGAAGAGTACAACCTACCCTTAACATTCTACGAATTGAAACACGCTCTATCCCAGACAAAGCAAAGTGCTGTAGGTCCAGACCAAATCCACTATATGATGTTAAAACAACTCAATGATCAATCCCAAATGGCATTACTAGAACTATATAACAGAATCTTCCTAGAAAACCAATTTCCAGACAGTTGGCGTCATGCAATAATTCTTGCTTTCCCAAAATCGGGGGCCCCGGGTGCCAAGCGTTCCGTGGCCAAGCGATTCTAGTGCGTTTTCCAAAGCGTTTTTCTACAGAGAACATTTGAGCGAACAGTTTCTATTTTAGTTTGAAAAACCGTTTTCTTGATTTCTATTGCATAGTAGCTCTCTCGCACTACAAGAAGTAGGCAGAAGCCCAGAAAGGGAAACCACCTTTCTGTTTTTTTCTATTAGTACTAACTTACTAACTCAGCCGCTTGGTCACCTCGTGGCACTGCTCCTGCCTCCCCGTGGCGGGGCCGGAAACCTGGGCGGTAAAGATAAACCCCCAGGGCCAAAAGGAGCTATCATGGATTCAAACAATTTTCCACCCTTAGAGCCTTCAAGCTCAAGACATGAATCCTCTCATGATATTAATCAACCAAAAAGGCTTCGAACTGAAGCACAGCGTCCAGACATCCCTAATTTTCTTGTGATACACTCTCTGTCCACGCAGCCCGTGGGCAAGTTATCACCATTTATGATTCAAAGACATCTAGAATCTATTGCAGGATCACCAAAAATGGTGAAGCGACTACAATCAGGAGATCTCCTGGTTGAAACAGCCACATCCAAACATTCTGAGTGGCTATTAAAAACAACTACATTTGGTGGATTACCAGTGTCTGTCACTCCTCACAATACCTTAAATTCATCTAAAGGAGTCATCACAGAATGGGACTTAATTACAGTGTCTGAGGAGGAATTAGTCCAAGAACTTAGCCATCAAAAGGTAATCGCTGCTAAAAGAATTATGACAAAAAAAGATGGAAATCTCATTCCAACTCGTTCCATCATTTTAACTTTTAGTACTCCTGATTTGCCTTCCTCAGTAAAAGCTGGATATTTAAATTGTCGAATTCGTCCATACATCCCAAATCCTCTTCGCTGTTTCAAATGCCAAAAATATGGCCATTCACAGCAGGCATGCAGAGGTGACGCCATCTGTCCTATTTGTGGAGCAAAAGATCATACACAGGCAGATTGTCCAGCCGCAATTCCCATTTGCCCCAACTGCAAAGGCAATCACCCCGCCTTTTCTAAATCATGTGAGATGTGGAAAACAGGTAGGACAATCCAAAAATACAAAGTAGAACATAAAGTCACATATCCTGAGGCACGCAGACAAATAATGTTGACCATGCCAAGTCCATCATATGCCTCTCGAACTCGCAGTTTTCATACAACTGCAATTCAAACAGATGTCTCAATACCGCCCAACGTCTCGCTAGCTAATTGGGTTAAAACAACCTTATCAACCACTGGAAAAGAAAATTCTAAAACAAAAACCAGCCATGCCACCAACACCCCAATTAGTATCCCAACTGATACTGTGACAGTCTCAAATGATGCAGAAAGATTGAAACCCAATAAAGACTCTAAGGAAACTGATCCACCAACCAACACTATGGAAGTGGATATACACCAAAATGATGAAGACCCTATTCTAGAACTCCATGCCAATGACACTATGGATACTGGACGTCCATTATTCCCAAAAAAAGACCGAAAAAAATGCCCTGCACATAAAAAACAGTCAGATGAATCATCTTCAGCCAAACCAAAATAATGCCTAACATCATACAGTGGAATTGTAGAGGACTAAGCAGCCATTCGGATGACATAAGAGATTTAATCTCTCAGTTTAACCCCATAGGTATATGCCTACAGGAAACATTCTTGTCACCCCAAGTTTCGCCGAAATTCTCAAATTTTATGATATACAGACGAGACAGAAGCCCAGAGTCTCCTGCCCGTGGAGGAGTAGCCATTCTTGTAAATACTAACATACCGTCCAGACCGATCCAATTAAGAACCAGCCTAGAAGCTGTGGCAGCTCGGATTGCAGTTGGTATTTCAGTTACCATTGTTTCGATTTACATTCCACCATCTCTATCACTGGCCCAATCAGAACTTGACAACCTCATCGCACAACTTCCAACTCCAATTTGTCTTTTCGGTGACTTTAATGGCCACCATCCATTGTGGGGATCAGCTACAATGGACAGAAGAGGCAAGTTGATCGAGGAATTTATATATAATAATGACCTAAATTTATTAAACTCTGGATCTCCTACCTACATCCACCTACCTACAGGATCTACTTCTCAAATTGACTTGTCAGTTTGCTCACCTTCCATCTTTCCAATCATGACATGGTCTGTATTAACTGATCCTTTTAGCAGTGACCACTTTCCGATCATTTGCTCCTTACAAACAGGAGTAACACCAAATCCTGATAAACGATCCTCTTGGAAGTTTAAAAAGGCGAACTGGGATGGCTATTCTGCTCAAATACTTCTAGACAGATCTTACGTTAAAAAAGAACCTATTGATGATGTAAATACTTACATCACCAATCAGATTCTGACTGCAGCAAATACTTACATTCCAAAATCCAAGACATATCACAATCACCGAAATCACTGGTGGAATGCAGATTGCTTCACTGCCAAACAGGAAAAAAACCGAGCTTGGAATAATTTCCGTAAGAATCCCACCACTAATAACCTCATTGCTTATAAAAGGTTTAAAGCAAAAGCAAGGCAGATTAGACGGAAAGCGAAACGAGACTCGTGGATCGCTTTTGCCTCAACAATCACAAAAGACACCGACACACGCCTCATTTGGAAAAAAATACAGGCACTAAATGGGAAATTCGCTCGTATGCCCTCTCCAATACTTCATTGGAAAGGGAAAGACCTATCTACAGCTGAAGAAGTTGCTAATGCACTTGCTGAATCATTTGCTACAATCTCTGCTTCTGCCTCCTATGGGTCCACATTTCAGAACATCAAAACTAGTGCAGAACGATATAAAATCAACTTTTTCACGAACCGTTCTTTCCCGTACAACCAACCCTTTACATTCATAGAACTTCAAGAATCGTTAAACAGATCTTCAAACAGTGCTGCAGGCCCAGATGGAGTTCATTATGTTATGCTGAAACATTTAATTCAAGAAGATTTGAGTACCATGTTAATCTTTTATAATCGGATATTCTCCGAAAATGCCTATCCTTCCTCCTGGCGTCATTCTTTCATTATTGCTTTACCAAAACCAGGAAAAGATCATTCCTGTGTTGAAAACTATAGGCCAATATCTCTTACGAGCTGCCTGGGTAAAGTTTTCGAAACAATGGTTCACACTAGGCTTACTTACATCCTGCATTTTGTCAGTCATGCAACATGAGGGTTATTGAAAGACAACTGCAAAAATCCATTGATCGCCTCAACTCCTGGGCACTTGCAAATGGCTTCAGGTTCTCGCCGGAGAAGACCGTTTGCGTACACTTTTGTCGCAAGCGTAATCTTCATCCTGAACCTGAATTAAGGCTTGGACAAAATGCTATTCCAGTAGCAGCGGACACAAAATTCTTGGGACTCGTATTTGATCAAAAGCTGACCTTTCTGCACCACATCCGTCAACTTCGCACAAAGTGCACACGCGGGCTTAATATTCTCCGCTCGCTCTCCTCTACATCTTGGGGAGCAGACCGTTGTACGCTTCTTCGGCTTTACCGTGCACTTGTGCGATCCAAACTTGATTATGGGTCCCAGGTATATTCTTCAGCCAGAGACAGTGCCCTTCGATGGCTGGATCCTGTCCATCACCAGGCTCTTCGTGTCGCTACTGGAGCATATCGCACATCTCCTGTCCAGAGTTTATACGTCGAAGCAAACGAACCACCGTTATCGCTTCGACGTAAGCAGTTGTCTTTAAACTATGCTCTAAAGCTGAAATCCCTGCCAGACCATCCTACGTGGACATCCGTTTTTGATCCACGTTGGGAAAACTTATATAATACCCGTCAGACTGCCAACCGACCTTTTGGCATTCGTGTCCAAGAGCTACTCAGAGAGTTTAACATCATGGTAGACAAGGTTGCACAAACACCAAAAGAAACTCTTCCACCCTGGCATGCTCATACTCCATCGTGCGACTTTTCCCTTAAGAAATGGGTAAAGTCTGAGACCTCATCATCTGTCTACCAGCAGCTCTTTTCTGCACATCGAGCTGAGAACTCCGACTTCCTGCCCGTCTACACAGACGGCTCGAAGTCTGAATCGTTCGTTGGATCTGCTGTTGTGTTCCCGGACACTATAATATCTCAGCAGATTCTTCCCGAATCCAGCATATACACTGCAGAGCTGCATGCTATAGAGTTAGCCTTGGATCACATTCGAATTTCTCAATGCCAAAGGTCAATAATATACTCTGATTCTTTGAGTGTATTACAGGCTTTATTATCTTTGAGACGCAGCTGTCATCCAGTTCTCTCTCGGGTTCAGCAGAAGATATATTCTCTTCATAAATATAAATTTGATATTCGCTTCTGCTGGATTCCTAGCCATATTGGGATAAAGGGAAATGATTTGGCTGACACTGCAGCCAAATCAGCAGCTCCCACTAACAATCGTTGCCTGTCAGTCCCCTATACAGACTACAGGCAAATAATACGAGAAAATATATATTCCCAATGGCAAGAACTATGGCATAGAGAGAGAACAAATAAATTATACCAAATAAAGCCTCTAATACAAACATGGCAGTCCAGTCTGCGCAGGAATCGGAGCGAGGAAGTTGCTCTTGCCCGACTCCGCATAGGACACAGTCATCTGACACATTCGTTTCTGCTGAGGGCGGATGATCCTCCTATGTGCGAGCAATGCGACACCATTTTATCCGTTAAACATATTTTATGTGACTGTCCCAGTTTTAGTAATGCTCGTTTTATCGCTTTTAACCATCTGACTGAGCCTTATACACTCAGTCAGATTTTATCCGACAATGACCACGTGTCTGCCCCAAACCTTGGTGGAATTCACAATGCACAGCAGCCAAAAAGGCTCAAAACAAAGCGTGGGGGATATTTCGCCGATATCCTACCACGGACAACCTTATAGCCTTCAAACGTGCACGAGCCAAAGCACGCTACATCCGTCATCAGAGTCAAAAGGAATCGTGGATCCGTTTTACATCATCTATTAACCAGTCTACCAACTCTAAGGTAGTCTGGGATAAAATCCGGAAAATGAAGGGAAAATATACATCCCACCCTTCTTCAATCTTAGATTATAATGGATGCGCTATTGCAGATCCAACTGCAATAGCCAATGCTCTTGGGGAAACATTCTCCAACATCTCCGCAACATCCTCATACTCCCCAGAGTTCCTGGTCCTGAAACATAAACTGGAAAGAGAAGCACTTAATTTTAAGTCCAAGGGCCTCTATCCCTACAACGGGGATTTTACTATTCAGGAACTGAAAAGAGCCCTCGCTCTTTCCAAAGCAAGTGCTGCTGGACCAGATGGCATCCATTACGACATGATTAAACATCTTTCACCAAAATCTATGGATTGTCTGCTCTTTCTGTATAACAGAATCTTTACTGAAGGGCAGTTTCCGGATTCCTGGCGAAAGGCAATCGTTCTTGCCTTCCCTAAGCCAGGAAAGGATCCAAAAGTCACCACCAACTATCGTCCTATTGCTCTGACTAGCTGTCTGTGCAAAATCCTGGAGAGAATGGTTAATTCTCGTTTAATATGGTACTTAGAATCAAATGACCTTCTCTCCAACATACAGTGCGGCTTCCGAAGGAACCGGTCCACTCTGGACCATCTTATTAGATTGGAAGCATCCATCCGGGATGCTTTCCTAAAACGTGAACACTTGGTGTCGGTGTTCTTTGACATGGAGAAAGCGTATGACACAACTTGGAGATTTGGCATCTTGAAAGATCTGCATAGCCTTGGCCTTAGGGGGCAACTCCCCATTTTTATTAAAAACTTTTTAGCCAATCGATCTTTCCAAGTTCGTGTGGGATCCTCACTCTCTCGTTCCTTTAGCCAAGAGGAGGGAGTACCACAAGGATCAGTACTAAGTGTCACGCTTTTTGCCATCAAAGTGAATTCCATCACAGAACAACTTCCTCCAACTGTAAACTGTGCCCTCTATGTTGATGACTTTAGCATATTTTGTCAGTCATGCAACATGAGGGTTATTGAAAGACAACTGCAGAAAGCTATTGATCGCCTCAACTCCTGGGCTCTTGCTAATGGCTTCAGGTTCTCGCCGGAGAAGACCGTTTGCGTACACTTTTGTCGTAAGCGTAATCTTCATCCTGAACCTGAATTAAAGCTCGGACAAAATGTAATTCCAATAGCAGCGGACACAAAATTCTTGGGACTCGTATTCGATAAAAAGCTGACCTTTCTGGATCACATCCGTCAACTCCGCACAAAGTGCACAAGAGGGCTAAATATTCTGCGCTCTCTTTCCTCAACATCTTGGGGTGCGGATCGATGCACCCTACTACGCATCTATCGTGCACTTGTACGATCCAGACTGGATTACGGGTCCCTGGTATACAATTCGGCCAGAGACAGTGTACTTCGTTGGCTCGATCCTGTCCATCATCTGGCTCTCCGTACCGCTGTTGGAGCATATCGCACATCCCCTGTCCAGAGCTTATACGTCGAAGCAAACGAACCGCCATTATTGCTTCGACGTAAGCAGTTGTCACTAAACTACGCTCTAAAACTGAAATCCCTGCCAGACCACCCTACGTGGCTAACCGTTTTTGAGCCGCGATGGGAAAATTTGTACAACTCCCGTAAGACTGCCAATCGTCCTTTTGGTATTCGTGTCCAAGAGCTACTCAAAGAACTTAATATAAAGGTAGACAGGGTTGCCCAAACACCAAAGCAACCCCTTCCACCCTGGCATGCTCATGTCCCGGCATGTGACTTGTCCCTTAGAAATTGGGGTAAGTCGGACACTCCATCGTCTCTCTACCTGCAGCTTTTTTCAGCACACCGAGCTGAACATTCTGACTTCGCGCCAGTCTACACAGACGGCTCGAAGGCGGAATCATATGTGGGATCTGCTGCTGTCTTTAGAGACAGCACTACTTCGGAGCAGATTCCTTCTGAATGCAGCATATTTACTGCAGAGCTGCACGCTATAAAGTTAGCCTTGGATCACATTAGTGAATGCCAATACCAACGGTTCATTTTATATTCTGACTCTCTCAGTGTGTTACAGGCTTTAATATCCGTGAGGTATAATCCTCACCCGGTTCTGTCTAGCATTCAGCAGAAGATTCACGTTCTCCATGATCGCGAATATGACATCCGCTTCTGCTGGATTCCCAGCCACATTGGGATTAGGGGAAATGATTTGGCTGACACCGCAGCCAAATCAGCAATCCCTAATAATAATCTCTGCCTGTCAGTCCCCTATACAGACTACAGGCAAATAATACACGAGAAGATACATTCCCAATGGCAGGAGTTGTGGAATGGACAGACTGGGAATAAACTATACCGTATAAAGCCTTTAATTGAACCGTGGCAGTCTAGTCTGCGCAGGAATCGTAAGGAGGAAGTTGTTCTTGCCCGGACCCGCATAGGACACAGTCATTTAACTCATTCATTTTTGCTGAGGGCTGATGACCCTCCTATGTGTGAGTCTTGTGGCACAGTTTTATCAATTAGACACATTTTAATCGAATGTCCAGTTTTTAGCAGTATCCGTCTTACCGCTTTTAATCATCTGACTGAGCCATATACACTCAGTCAGATTTTATCCGACAATGACAATGTGTCTGCTATTTTTAGATTTTTAAAGTCAATAAATATTTTTACTCGTTTATAAAATCTACATTTTTCTTATACTTCTTGACATAGTGACCTAACTAATTAGGTCACTGAAAGTTTAAATTATTTTATAAATGACATGGTCTTGGCGCATTATAGCCTTAGTAGCTAATGCGCCAATAAAACCAAAACCAAACCAAACCAAACCACGTGTCTGCTATTTTTAGTTTCTTGAAATCAGTAAACCTTTTTAACCATATTTAAAAAATCTTTTTATTTTTACCTTGTTTACTGCTATTCGTCTTTTAAAATATATACGTGGCTTTTATACCCTGACTTAGTGACCTAATTCGTTAGGTCACTGAAAGCTTTTTATCACTTTCATGACAAGGTTTTGGCGCATTATAGCCTTAGTCGCTGATGCGCCAATAAAACTAAACTAAACAAACAAACTAAACAAACTTACATCCTGGAGTCACAAAATCTCCTTCCAGATCATCAGTATGGCTTTCGGAAGAATAGATCAACGCTGGACGTGCTTATCAAAGCCGAATCTCATATCCGCAATGCCTTTGTCATGAAACAACATCTTGTCATGGTCAACCTAGATCTTGAAAAGGCATTTGACACTACATGGCGTCATGGGATTATTATGGACCTTTACCACTTGGGGCTTAGGGGCCATTTGCCGAAAATAATTCAAAATTTTCTGCAATTGCGTTCTTTTCAGGTCCGATATAAAAATGTACTCTCTGCATTTCACATTCAGGAAGAAGGAGTCCCGCAGGGATCGATACTTAGTCCAACACTATTTTCAATCCGAGTTAGCAGCATAACACGAGACATCCCAAAAACTGTTGAAACTTACATGTACGCAGATGACCTTACAATTTCTTGTCGATCTCAAAGTATGAACACCATCGAACGGCAGCTCCAACTTGCTATTACCAAAATACAATCGTGGACTTCACGGAATGGCTACAAACTATCAGAAAAGAAATGCACTCTCACCCACTTTTGCAAGAAACGAACTCTCCATCCCGATCCGGAATTACAATTTTTTTTTTAAGTATCCGTCATATTTTAGTCGAATGTACATATTTTAATAATGAACGCCGTTCATGTTTTAACCATCTGTCTGAGCCTTATACACTCAGGCAGATTTTATCCGACGATGACAATGTGTCAGATGTATTCAGGTTTTTAGAACTGATTAATCTACATAGTTTTATTTAGACTGCCCTCATGTTTAGCATATTGTAAATGGTCTATGCCATATTTTTGTGTATAATATATTAACTAGATATGCTATTTTATATTTTATATTTTATTACCCTAGACTTGGCGCATGATAGCCTTAGTTGCTGATGCGCCATTAAACGTCCAATAACCAACCAACCAACCAACCAACCAACCAACCGGAATTACAAATAAACAATATTCCAATCCCGCTTGTAAGTACCATTAAATTCCTTGGAGTGATATTAGATAGCAAGCTGAATTTTCAAGCTCACATCTCTCATTTAAGAAATACATGTCTAAAGCATCTGAATATACTGCGATCAGTCTCGGCTATGTCATGGGGCGCTGATCGGTATACACTATTGCACCTTTATAGAACTTTAATCCGGTCACGGCTAGATTATTGTTGTCCGGTGTATGACTCTGCCAGGAGCACTACTTTACAACGTCTAAATATTGTCCAGCACAGTGCTCTCAGGACTGCGTTGGGCGCTTTTAAGACTTCTCCAATCCAGAGTCTCTATATCGAAGCACACGATCCTCCATTACATCTTCGTAGGAAATCATTATTGCTCCACTATGCTGCTAAGATCCAGAGTCTTCCATCTCACCCCAGTTGGGAGTATCTTTATAATACTCGGTGGGATTTGATATATGACAGCAAGCCAAATGAAAACAGACCTGCTTCACTAAGGATTAAAGAGCTTTCTCAGAGTTGGAATATCAATTTAAGCGATATTTTTCAGAACACAACTGCTCCTGTTCCACCTTGGACATACGTTTCTTCCTCCCACGATACACATTTTTTGGAGTGGGGAAAGAATACTGTACCTTCCTTTAATATCAGGCAGTTGCACTTAGCTCACACTACTCTGAACTCCCATGCCTGTAAAGTCTATACTGACGGATCCAAAACAGCTACTGCGGTTGGTGCAGCTGCAGTTTTTCCTTCTCTAACGGTTACAGCTTCACTACCATTAGTCTGCAGCGTCTTCACAGCCGAATTATATGCCATCAAATTAGCACTCAGTAAAATTATTGAACTTTCCATCTCACCTGTCATAATTTACACTGACTCGCTCAGTGCTGTTTCTGCCATAAGGAAGAATTTTTCATCTTCTCATCCTACCTTGAAACACATTCATTCTCAGCTATTTTCCTGCAGTGTGTCTAATCAATCAATCAGTTTTTGCTGGATCCCTGGCCATTCTGGTATTCCGGGAAATGAAAGTGCGGATCTTGCAGCTAAAAATCCTCATCCAGCTGGCCCAGAACATCTTCAGGTTCCTTACACTGATTATAAGCCTGTTATTCGCAAAGCAAGTTATGACAATTGGTCACAGATCTGGAAAAGTAACACCAACAATAAACTTTACCAGATAAAGCAAGAACCAAAGCTGTGGCTCTCAGGCTTTCGACAAAACAGACGAGAGGAAGTAGTACTGGCAAGACTCAGAATTGGACACACTCATCATACTCATCTGTTCCTGCTACTGGGAGAAGATCCACCCCAGTGTTCATCCTGTGACAGTCAACTTACTGTTAGGCATTTCCTCTTCGATTGTCCCCTATATTCAACCATACGGTCAAACACTTTTCAGTCAGTCTCTAGGCTGAACCTCTCACATGATTTAACTCATATCCTGGGAAATGAAGCAAACATAAATGAACTTGTAATATTTTTAAAACGTATTGGACTATATAGGAGTATTTAATTTAACACCAACAGTGCTATATTTCGACCCCTCAACGTGGGCACCTGTACGTGGTGAGGGGACCTCCCAGTGACGCTGCTGGACTTCCAGACTAGCATCACTGGGATCCAACGCCCACAGCCCAGGTTCCAGGCTTACATCAATGGAATCCGGCGTGTTTGCCGTGCGCTGCGACCCGTGGAAATTCGGAAAGGGGGATCCTGGTGGTTGAGGGGCCCAGCTTCAATACACCACTTTGGCCCCTGCTTCGACAAGACGGGTAGTCCTGGAAGGCCCGGCTAGGATCAATCGGCTAGTAGGCTCGCCTGCGAGGGTCAACCGTGTCAATGCCACGCCCCTACCCTCATGGTCCGAGGGACAGGATTCAGGCTGGCGGCGGTGCGGGTATAGTGTCTGGGTAGCCCTGGCGTCCCACTCCCGAGCGCATTTATTGCATGCCGGGTAGTGGGCGTCCCTTTGGGCTCCGTGGTGGGTGGGGAGCCCGGGCACTGAACAATTTAATAAACTACATGAATCCTGATAAACAAACTTCTTCAGGGGCCCCAACCCGGTCCCTATCTGAAACCATTGACAAAGATCCAGATAGCATTATTGCTAATAAGAGGCAGCGAACCGAATTACCATCTGGGCCAGTCCCAAGGTTCCTAATTATGCACTCAACCGGTGAAAAACCGATTGGTAAAATGTCGCCCTTCTTCATACAGAAAGGGTTAGACGGGTTAGCAGGTTCTCCCAAATCAGTTAAGAGGCTCCGTTCTGGAGACCTCTTAATTGAAACTAAAAATGACAGGCAATCGGAACATCTACTCCGAACAACATCAATCGGAGGAATCCCTATAACAGTGACACCACACAGAACACTCAATTCATCTAGAGGTGTCATTTCGGAGTGGGACCTTCTCGACGTATACGAGGAGGAAATCTGCTCCGAATTAAAACCACAGGGAGTCATTGCCGTCAAGAGAATCACTGCGCGAAGGGATGGTAAAATTGTTAAAACCAGGAGCGTTATCCTGACTTTTAACACTCCTAAACCTCCTGATGAGATAAAAGCTGGATACATCAACTGTTCAGTGCGTCCATACATTCCGAACCCTTTACGGTGTTTCAAATGTCAGAAGTATGGACATTCTCAAATGGCCTGCCGTGGAGTCTCTGCATGCGCTCGATGCGGTGCAAAGGACCACGAAACAACAGCTTGTTCAGCCGCAAAACCCACCTGTATTAACTGTGAAGGCGAACATCCGGCCTACTCACGAGCATGCCAGAGGTGGAAAGAAGAAAAAGAAATTCAACGGCTGAAGGCAGAGCTAAATATATCATACCAGGAGGCAAGGAAATCGGTCAAACCCCTGAATATCAATAGACCTACCTACGCCCAGAAGGTGGCGGGGAGATGTTCCGTCGGAACTCAGACGGACATGACCATTCCTCCAAAGGAGTCTTTCACTCCCATCGCGCGGTATCTATTAAGTTCACAAAAACCTGCACAGAAGGACCAATCAGCTGCCACACCTATATCGGTACCTCCTAACGCTCCACAAATTACGAAGGTAGTTCTGAAAGAAAAGAATAAGAAAGGGGAAGTCCCCCCTAGTACCCAAGAAAAGATGGATGTCGAGCAGAAGGAGGTACCCGAAGAGTCAGTCTTGGAACTCTTTGCGGAGGAGGAAATGGACACGGGACAGCGTCCATTCTTCCCCAAAAAAGACAAATCCAAGACTGATAAAAGTAAGCCCTCAGCACCTCGGAAGCCGCCTGATGGACCCACCAAGCCAAAATAATGGCTAAATTCCTACAATGGAATTGTCGTGGATTCCGGCGAAATATTGATGACATCAAGGCACTCCTGCAAAAGCACGAGCCAGTTTGCTTTTGCTTGCAGGAGACATATCTAAAGGCAAATGACGATCCCACGATGCATAACACCACATTTTTTCGTACGGACAGAATTGCGGATGGCTCTGTACATGGGGGAGTGGCTATCCTTGTGGGTAACCAGACCCCAGTGCAGCCCTTGCTAATTACAACTAGCATAGAAGCTATTGCAATTCGCCTTACGGTGGGATTTTTATTAACCGTCTGCTCCATCTATTTGCCACCTGGGACTGACATCTCCCAGGAAGACCTTGATGATCTTCTAACGCAGCTGCCTCCCCCTTTCTTACTTCTTGGGGATTTTAATGGACATAACACCCTGTGGGGTAGTGCTAACATCAATCGAAGGGGACGAGTCATAGAGCACATGCTCAATGACAATGACCTTTCCCTTCTAAATACTGGAACAAACACCTTTTTCCACATGCCTACCCGTACTTTTTCTGCCATTGATCTCTCTATCTGCTCCCCTTCTCTACTCCCTTCACTCACTTGGGAAGTGGAGGAGAGTCCGTACGGTAGTGATCACTTCCCCGTGATAACCTTGCTACACAGTGGGAGACCATGTCTTCCCTTCAGGCTACCACGGTGGAAGATTGATCAGGCTGACTGGACTGCCTTCCAACACCAGGCAAATTTTGATCTTAGTACAGTCAGTCAAGAGCCTATCAATGATGCAGTTAAGTACATCACAGAAAATATTGTCCAAGCAGCTGCTAATGCTGTCCCAAAAACATCAGCCCGGTTTCCACCATTTCCTAAACCTTGGTGGAATTCACAATGCACAACAGCAAAAAAGGCTCAAAACAAAGCGTGGGGGATATTTCGCCGATATCCTACCACAAACAACCTTATAGCCTTCAAACGTGCACGAGCCAAAGCACGCTACATTCGTCGTCAGAGTCAAAAGGAATCATGGATCCGTTTTACATCATCTATTAACCAGTCTACCAACTCTAAGGTAGTCTGGGATAAAATCCGGAAAATGAAGGGGAAATATACATCCCACCCTTCTTCAATCCTAGATTATAATGGATGCGCTATTGCAGATCCAACTGCAATAGCCAATGCTCTTGGGGAAACATTCTCTAACATCTCTTCAACATCTTCGTATTCCCCAGAGTTCCTGGTCCTGAAATACAAAACCGAAAAACAGGCACTTAACTTTAAATGTAAGAGCATCTATCCCTACAACGGGGATTTCACTATTCTGGAACTAAAAAGAGCCCTCGCTCTTTCCAAAGCAAGTGCCGTTGGACCAGATGGCATCCATTATGAAATGATTAGACATCTTTCACCAAAATCTATGGATTGTCTGCTCCTTCTGTATAACAGAATCTTTACTGAAGGGCAGTTTCCGGACTCCTGGCGAAAGGCAATCATTCTTGCCTTTCCCAAGCCAGGAAAGGATCCAAAAGTCACCACCAACTATCGTCCTATTGCTCTGACTAGCTGTCTGTGCAAAATCCTGGAGAGAATGGTCAATTCTCGTTTAATATGGTATTTAGAATCAAATGACCTTCTCTCCAGCATCCAGTGCGGCTTCCGAAGGAACCGGTCCACTTTGGACCATCTTATTAGATTGGAAGCATCCATCCGGGATGCTTTCCTAAAACGGGAACACTTGGTGTCGGTGTTCTTTGACATGGAAAAAGCGTATGACACAACTTGGAGATTTGGCATTTTAAAAGACTTACATGGCCTAGGCCTTAGAGGGCATCTCCCTTTGTTTATTAAAAACTTTTTAGCCAATCGATCGTTCCAAGTTCGTGTGGGATCCTCACTCTCTCGCTCCTTTAGCCAAGAGGAGGGAGTACCACAAGGATCAGTATTAAGTGTCACGCTTTTTGCCATCAAAATAAATTCCATCACAGAACAACTTCCTCCAACTGTAAACAGTGCCCTCTATGTTGATGACTTTAGCATTTTTTGCCAGTCGTGCAACATGAGGGTTATTGAAAGACAACTGCAGAAATCCATTGATAGTCTGAATTCCTGGGCACTTGCTAATGGCTTCAGGTTCTCGCCGGAGAAGACCGTTTGCGTACACTTTTGTCGCAAGCGTAATCTTCATCCTGAACCTGAATTAAGGCTCGGACAAAATGCCATTCCAGTAGCAGCGAACATAAAATTCTTGGGACTCATATTCGATAAGAAATTGAACTTTTTGGATCATATCCGTCAACTCCGCACAAAGTGCACGCGTGGGCTTAATATTCTCCGCTCGCTCTCCTCTACATCTTGGGGAGCAGACAGATGCACCCTACTACGGCTGTATCGTGCACTTGTGCGATCCAAACTAGATTATGGGTCCCAAGTCTATACTTCAGCCAGAGACAGTGCCCTTCGATGGCTGGACCCTGTCCATCATCAGGCTCTACGTATCGCTACTGGAGCATTTCGAACATCTCCTGTCCAGAGCTTATACGTCGAAGCAAACGAACCACCGTTATCGCTTCGTCGTAGGCAGTTGTCTCTAAAGTACGCCTTAAAACTGAAATCCCTGCCAGACCATCCTACGTGGCCATTCGTTTTTGAGCCACGATGGGAAAATTTGTACAACACCCGTAAGACTGCCAATCGTCCTTTTGGTATTCGTCTCCAAGAGCTACTCAAAGAACTTAATATGAAGGTAGACAAGGTTGCCCAAACACCAAAGCAACCCTTTCCACCCTGGCATGCTCGTGTCCCGGCATGTGATTTGTCCCTTAGAAATTGGGGAAAGTCGGACACTCCATCTTCGGTCTACCTGCAGCTTTATTCAGCACACCGAGCTGCATATCCCGACTTCGCGCCAGTCTACACAGACGGTTCGAAGTCGGAATTATATGTGGGATCTGCTGCTGTCTTTACAGACAGCACTACATCGGAGCAGATTCCCTCTGAATGCAGCATATTTACTGCAGAGCTGCATGCAATTGAGTTAGCCTTGGATCACATTAGTAAATGCCAATACCAACGGTTCATTTTATATTCTGATTCTCTCAGCGTGTTACAGGCTTTAATATCCTTGAGATATAATCCTCATCCAGTTCTGTCTAGCATTCAGCAGAAGATTCACGTCCTCCACGAACGCGAATATGACATCCGCTTCTGCTGGATTCCGAGCCACATTGGGATTAGGGGAAATGATTTGGCTGACGCCGCAGCCAAATCAGCAATTCCCAATAATAACCGCTGCCTGTTAGTCCCCTATACAGACTACAGGCAAATAGTACATCAAAAGTTACATTCCCAATGGCAGGATTCATGGAATAGACAGACTGCGAATAAATTACATCACATAAAGCCTGTAATTGAACCGTGGCAGTCTAGTCTGCGCAGGAATCGTAAGGAGGAAGTTGTTCTTGCCCGGACCCGCATAGGACATAGTCATTTGACTCATTCATTTTTGCTGAGGGCTGATGACCCTCCTATGTGTGAGTCCTGTGGCACAATTTTAACAATTAGACACATTTTAGTTGAATGTCCAGATTTTAGCAATATCCGTTTTACCGCTTTTATTCATCTGACTGAGCCGTATACACTCAGTCAGATTTTATCTGACAATGACAATGTGTCTGCTGTTTTTTGCTTTTTAAAAACAATAAATATTTTTACTCTTATATAAAATTTTTACTTTGTGCTTTTATATATTTGTTATACCTTTTTGACATAGTGACCTAACTAATTAGGTCACTGAAAATTTAAAAAAAAAAAAAAAAAAAATTTTTTATAAATGACCTGGTCTTGGCGCATTATAGCCTTAGTCGCTAATGCGCCAATAAAACCCAAACCAAACCATATGCTCACTGACAATGACCTTTCCCTTCTAAATACTGGAACAAACACCTTTTTCCACATGCCTACCCGTACTTTTTCTGCCATTGATCTCTCTATCTGCTCCCCTTCTCTACTCCCTTCACTCACCTGGGAAGTGGAGGAGAATCCATACGGTAGTGATCACTTCCCCGTGATAACCTTGCTACACAGTGGGAGACCATGTCTTCCCTTCAGGCTACCACGGTGGAAGATTGATCAAGCTGACTGGACTGCCTTCCAACATCAGGCAAATTTTGATCTTAGTACAGTCAGTCAAGAGCCTATCAATGATGCAGTTAAGTACATCACAGAAAATGTTGTCCAAGCAGCTGCAAATGCTGTCCCAAAAACATCAGCCCGGTTTCCACCATTTCCTAAACCTTGGTGGAATTCACAATGCACAGCAGCAAAAAAGGCTCAAAACAAAGCGTGGGGGATATTTCGCCGATATCCTACCACGAACAACCTTATAGCCTTCAAACGTGCACGAGCCAAAGCACGCTACATCCGTCGTCAGAGTCAAAAGGAATCGTGGATCCGTTTTACATCATCTATTAACCAGTCTACCAACTCTAAGGTAGTCTGGGATAAAATCCGGAAAATGAAGGGAAAATGTACATCCCACCCTTCTTCAATCCTAGATTATAATGGATGCGCTATTGCAGATCCAACTGCAATAGCTAATTCTCTTGGGGAAACATTCTCCAAGATCTCTGCAACATCTTCCTATTCCCCAGAGTTTCTGGTCCTGAAATATAAAATCGAAAAACAGGCACTTAGCTTTAAATCTAAGAGCATTTATCCCTACAACGGGGATTTCACTATTCTGGAACTGAAAAGGGCCCTTGCTCTTTCCAAAGCAAGTGCCGTTGGACCAGATGGCATCCATTATGAAATGATTAAACATCTTTCATCAAAATCTATGGATTGTCTGCTCCTTCTGTATAACAGAATCTTTACTGAAGGGCAGTTTCCGGACTCCTGGCGAAAGGCTATCGTTCTTGCCTTTCCTAAGCCAGGAAAGGATCCAAAAGTCACCACCAATTATCGTCCTATTGCTCTGACTAGCTGTCTGTGCAAAATCCTGGAGAGAATGGTTAATTCTCGTTTAATTTGGTATCTAGAAACAAATGACCTTCTCTCCAACATCCAGTGCGGCTTCCGAAGAAACCGGTCCACTTTGGACCATCTTATTAGAATGGAAGCATCCATCCGGGATGCTTTCCTAAAACGCGAACACTTGGTGTCGGTGTTCTTTGACTTGGAAAAAGCGTATGACACAACTTGGAGATTTGGCATTTTAAAAGATTTACATAACCTAGGCCTTAGAGGGCATCTGCCCTTTTTTATTCAAAACTTTCTCGCCAAACGATCGTTCCAAGTTCGTGTGGGATCCTCACTCTCTCGCTCCTTTAGCCAAGAGGAGGGAGTACCACAAGGATCAGTATTAAGTGTCACGCTTTTTGCCATCAAAATTAATTCCATCACAGAACAACTTCCTCCAACTGTAAACAGTGCCCTCTATGTTGATGACTTTAGCATTTTTTGCCAGTCGTGCAACATGAGGGTTATTGAAAGACAACTGCAGAAAGCCATTGATAGTCTGAATTCCTGGGCACTTGCTAATGGCTTCAGGTTCTCGCCGGAGAAGACCGTTTGCGTACACTTTTGTCGCAAGCGTAATCTTCATCCTGAACCTGAATTAAGGCTCGGACAAAATGCTATTCCAGTAGCAGCGAACGCAAAATTTTTGGGACTCATCTTCGATAAAAAATTAACATTTTTGGATCATATTCGTCAACTCCGCACAAAGTGCACAAGAGGCCTTAATATGCTCCGCTCGCTCTCTTCTTTATCTTGGGGTGCAGATCGTTGCACCCTGCTACGGCTTTACCGTGCACTTGTGCGATCCAAATTAGATTATGGGTCCCAAGTATATAGTTCAGCCAGAGACAGTGCCCTTCGATGGCTGGACCCTGTCCATCATCAGGCTCTACGTATCGCTACTGGAGCATTTCGAACATCTCCTGTCCAGAGCTTATACGTCGAAGCAAACGAACCACCGTTATCGCTTCGTCGTAAGCAGTTGTCTCTAAAGTACGCCTTAAAACTGAAATCCCTGCCAGACCATCCTACGTGGCCATTCGTTTTTGAGCCACGATGGGAAAATTTGTACAACACCCGTAAGACTGCCAATCGTCCTTTTGGTATTCGGCTCCAAGAGCTACTCAAACAACTTCATATGAAGGTAGACAATGTTGCCCAAACACCAAAGCAACCCTTTCCACCCTGGCATGCTCGTGTCCCGGCATGTGACTTGTCCATCAGAAATTGGGGAAAGTCGGACACTCCACCGTCTGTCTACCTGCAGCTTTATTCAGCACACCGAGCTGAATATTCCGACTTCGCGCCAGTTTACACAGACGGTTCGAAGTCGGAATCATACGTGGGATCTGCTGCTGTCTTTACAGACACCACTACGTCAGAGCAGATTCCCTCTGAATGCAGTATATTTACTGCAGAGCTGCATGCCGTAGAGTTAGCTTTGGATCACATTAGTGATTGCCAATACCAACGGTTCATTTTATATTCCGACGCTCTCAGCGTGTTACAGGCTTTAATATCTGTCAGGTATAATCCTCATCCAGTTCTGTCTAGCATTCAGCAGAAGATTCACGCTCTCCATGAACGTGAATATGACATCCGCTTCTGCTGGATCCCGAGCCACATTGGGATTAGGGGAAATGATTTGGCTGACGCCGCAGCCAAATCAGCAATTCCCAATAACAACTGCTGCCTGTTAGTCCCCTATACAGACTACAGGCAAATAGTACTTCAAAAGTTACACTCCCAATGGCAGGATTCGTGGAATAGACAGACTGAGAATAAATTACATCGTATTAAGCCTGTAATTGAACCGTGGCAGTCTAGTCTGCGCAGGAATCGTAAGGAGGAAGTTGTTCTTGCCCGGACCCGCATAGGACACAGTCATTTAACTCATTCGTTTCTGCTGAGGGCTGATGACCCTCCTATGTGTGAGTCCTGTGGAACAATTTTAACCATAAGACACATTTTAGTTGAATGTCCAGATTTTACCAATATCCGTTTTACCGCTTTTAATCATCTGACTGAGCCTTATACACTCAGTCAGATTATATCTGACAATGACAATGTGTCTGCTGTTTTTAGCTTTTTAAAAAGAATAAATATTTTTACTCTTATATAAAATTTTTACGTTGTTTTTTATATATTTGTTATACCTTTTGACATAGTGACCTAACTAATTAGGTCACTGAAAATTAAAAAAAAAAAAAAAAATTTTTATAAATGACCTGGTCTTGGCGCATTATAGCCTTAGCAGCTAATGCGCCAATAAAACCAAAAAAAAAAAAAAAAAAAAAAAAAGCTATATTTCGACTAAATAAACTATGAACAGACACAATTTGGCCTCAGTAGCCCTTGTGTCGTTAAGCTAAATAACAACAACAACAACAACCCAAAATCGGGGAAAGACCTGTCTGACCCACGCAACTACCGTCCAATTGCTCTAACCAGTTGCCTGGGAAAAGTTATGGAGAAAATTATCAATGCTCGTCTAACATGGTTTTTGAACAGAAATAACCTCCTCAATCCAGCACAGCATGGTTTCAGAAAAAATCGTTCAACACTAGATTTACTGATCAAATTAGAAAACAGTGTGCGGAATGCCTTTATCCGAAAAGAGCACCACGTAATGATATGTTTCGACATAGAAAAAGCTTACGATACTGCGTGGCGTTATGGAATTATTCAAAACCTATACCACCTTGGATTACGTGGACATCTTCCTAAATATATTCAAAATTTCTTACTCCACAGGTCATTTCAAGTTAGATTGCAGAATACTCTTTCAAAAGTTTTCACCCAAGAAGAGGGTGTACCTCAGGGGTCTGTGCTTAGCACAACCCTCTTTGCTATCAAAATAAACTCCATAACTGAGCATATACCAAAACCTATTGATACCGCTTTATACGTTGATGATTTCAGTATGTCCTATCATTCTCAGAGTATGCGAACTATAGAACGGCAGTTACAGGGAGCAATAAATAAAATAAGTCAATGGGCACAAACAAATGGCTTCCGGTTTTCCACACAGAAAACTGCATGTATACACTTCTGTAGGAAACGAAACCTACACCCAGATCCTGAACTTAAGCTAGATGGATATATGATCCCAGTTGTACCAAACATAAGATTCTTAGGACTTCTCTTAGATAAAAAACTGACATTCCTTGAACATATTAAGCAACTAAGACATTCTTGCATCAAGAAGTTAAATCTACTCAAAGTTCTCTCCGCAACAACTTGGGGTGCAGATCGACATACACTACTTAAACTTTATCGAGCAATAGTGCGTTCCAAGCTGGACTATGGAGCACCAGTTTACGACTCTGCAAGACCAAGTGCACTGAGATGGTTAGATCCCATACACCACAGTGCACTCCGTATAGCACTTGGAGCTTTTCGCACTTCGCCTGTACAAAGCCTATATGCAGAAGCCCATGAACCTTCACTACAACGTAGACGACAGAACTTATTATTACACTATGCTGCAAAGATAAAATCCATCACCGACCATCCAAATAGAGAGGTTCTGTTTTCATCGTACTTGGAAAATGTATACCAAGCCCATCCACGAATAAACCGCCCTTCCAACATCCGACTAAAAGATTTACTGTTATGCCGAGAGCTTAATTATGATAGCATAGCTACCAGGACTACACACATTATTCCACCATGGATCATAATTCAACCTGTGTGTGACCTGCATTTCCAATCTTGGGGGAAAACAAATCTCCCGAGAACAAACTACCAGCAACTACATGCAGCATACAAAGAAAAATATGAACATTCAACTTTCATATACACAGATGGCTCAAAAACAGAAACTTGTGTAGGAGCTGCGATTCACTCTGAAGACTGTACTCTCATCCAACAACTTCCAAAAGAATGCAGCATCTTTACAGCAGAATTACAAGCCATTTTGATGGCCGTAAACAAAATTAAACATGAACAGATAGCAGACAGCATAATTTTCACGGACTCGCTTAGCTCTGTCATTGCTTTACAGAATGCCAATACTAAAGCACACCCAGTTTTACAACAGGTACAATATACAGTATCTAAGCTATTGCAAAATAATCACAAGATCAGTTTCTGTTGGATTCCAGGCCACACAGGAATAACTGGGAATGAAAAAGCAGATAAAGCGGCAAGAGAAGCTGCTACCTCTTACTATGCATTCCGCTCAATACCATATACCGATTACAAGTCGTTAATCCACCAAAGCAGTTTAAAACAATGGCAACAACATTGGAAAGATCAAAGTAACAACAAACTTCGTGTAATTAAACAAACACTCCGACCATGGACTACCAGTTGCCGATCCAACAGACACGAAGAAGTGATCCTTGCTCGATTGCGAATTGGGCATACCCATATGACCCATTCTTACCTACTCAGAGGTGAAGACCCTCCTCAGTGCCAAAACTGTCAAGTTCCACTCACTGTACATCACTTCATGGTGAACTGTCCAAGATTTACTTCAGAACGTATAAAAGCCTTTCAAATAACCACGAACGCACAAAACAACCTAACGCTCAAAACAATTTTAGATAACCGGCCAAATATTACCGACGTTTTCTTTTTCCTTAAGTTAATCGGATACTACCAAAACATATAAAAATAAATAGTGTAACATTTACCAAAAAAGTTACGTAATTATAAAATAAAATCTTGGCTTCCCATCTGAACAACATAATAAAAAATGTCGAAATATGAAACTCTAACCTAGATTAGGCGCATTATAGCCTAAGCTGCTCTTGCGCCAATAGCTCTCAAACAACAACAACAACAACAACCGAGTAGTTTTACTAGTGGAGGACGACGAAAGTCTAGATTACCCTTAAGGAGGAGTTGCTTCGTTTTTGGAGAAGATATAATTAGCTTATGGTTATCACTCCAGGTCAGAAGTTCCTGGAGTATAGAGTTAGCTTTGTTCTCAAGGTCAGAACGAGAGTTACCGGGGATAATCAGGGCAAGGTCATCTGCGTACGCGATTGGAACAATATCTCCATGAGGGAGATTGAGCCATCCGTCAAGGACCACGTTCCAACAAATGGGACCGAGTACTGATCCTTGAGGACAGCCCCTGGTAACCGGTCTCGAAACCGAGCAAAAGCCCGAAGAGACCACAAGGTACCGATCATTAAAATAGCTATCCAGAAGACGATATAAAGGAGAGGAGACCCCGGCCTCCCGGAACCTCGCCAGGACACTCTGCCACCATAAGGTGTCGAATGCCCCTTTGAAGTCCACAAAGAGACCGAGGACGTATTTTGAATTTGAATTTTGGACAGTAGATAAAAGACAGTGGAGCGCATCAGAAGAACACTTGCCCCTAGGCCCCGAGTGCCAAGCGATAGTGTCCAAGCGATTTTCCAAAGCGATATATAGTGCTCTTTCCCAGTGATTTTGTTATATTTTCTTTCCAGTGCTTTTCTCGTACTCATTTCTTTGTAAGTGGTTCTGTACTTAACAGATCCTAAGTAAGAACCCAGAAAGGAAAATTACCTTTCTTTTCCTAGTATATTTATTAATTTTCTGCACTAACAAACTAACCTCTCCAACCGCTTGGCCACTAGGTGGCACCGCTCCTGCCTCCACGTGGCGGGGCTGGAAGTCTGGGAGGAAAAGCGCTCACTCCCAGGGCTAAAAGGAGCAACAATGGACTGTGATACATGTCCACCACTAGAGCCGACAGGCTCTCAACATACTGAGACTAGAAGAATGGAAGACGATCCCAATCTGGCGAAAAGAATGAAAAAAGACTGTAACAAATTAGAACCACCAGCTTTTCTGATTGTACATTCTTTATCGACGCAGCCACTAAGCAGACTCTCTCCCTTTGTCATCCAGAGATGTCTGGAGAATGCAGCAGGTACGCCGAAAATGGTGAAAAGGCTCCAATCAGGAGATCTCTTAATTGAGACCACTCAAGCAAGGCATTCAGAATTTTTATTAAAAATGACATCTATAAGCGGAATCCCAATCAAAGTCTCACCACATAACACCTTGAACTCCTCAAAAGGAGTAATAAGTGAGTGGGATTTGTTGAACGTAACTGAAGAGGAGATAGTCGTGGAATTAGCAGAACAGAAAGTAACTCAAGCAAGAAGAATTATGATAAAGAAGGATGACAAACTTGTTCCCACACGTAACATTATACTGACCTTTAATACACCAAATTTGCCGACCTCAGTTAAAGCAGGCTACCTAAACTGCCGTATCCGCCCATACATTCCAAATCCTTTAAGATGTTTCAAGTGCCAAAAGTTTGGTCACTCCCAAACAACATGTAGAGGCGAAAATACTTGTCCTAACTGCGGGTCAAAAAACCATTCACAAACAGAGTGCACTGCAAAGGCTCCGGAATGTCCAAATTGCAAAAATGACCATCCAGCATACTCAAAATCATGCGAACTCTGGAAAATTGAAAAAAGAATACAAAAGTACAAGACTGAGAATAAGGTCACATATCAAGAAGCAAGAAAGCAAATAAAGTCAACTATCCCAAAAACCACGTACGCTGCCATTACACTAAAATGCCAAGCTGTTTCAACCCAAACTGATGTATCAATTCCGCCAAATACATCCATTGCAGAATGGGCACGATCTGTGCTATCAACACCTCAACCTACCACCAAACCCGTTGTAGTTGATGAAATAAGCAATACCCCTATCACAGTTCCGCCTAAAATAAAATCATGTGATAAAATGTCAAATAAATCACGAAGGCAACAAGCCACTGAATCACAAAAGGCAAACTCAAATAGAATGGACTCTGAAAATATAACTACACACGATGAAACAGTACTTGATCTTCATGCAGAAGATGATATGGAGACTGGATTTTCATCAGGTCAAACTGATGACGTAGAAGAGAGTACAGATCCCGGACGTCCCAATTTTCCTAAAAAAGATAAAATGAAATATGACCGTCAAAAGCAAACCACTCACAAGAAACAGACAGACTCGCCTTCCCTCCTCAAACCCCGATAATGCAGAACATTGTTCAATGGAATTGTAGAGGTTTACGCAGCAATACCGATGACATCTATGATTTAATCTCCCGATACAGTCCTATAGCCATTTGTATTCAAGAGACTAATCTAACTCCACAAGTAACTCCATCAATCAGAAATTTTATATTTTACAGAAAAGATAGAAACTCCTCATTATCTGCACGTGGAGGCGTCGCTATTCTAGTTGACTGTAAAATTCCTTCTAGAAACGTTCCGCTTCAAACCAACTTAGAAGCCATTGCTGTACGTGTATCAGTTGGGCAAATTCTAACTCTAGTATCTCTGTACCTTCCACCTAACAAGATGTGCACGTTTAAAGAACTAGAAGACCTTATAAGACAAATACCACCACCTTTTTGTATCCTTGGTGATTTCAATGCGCATCATCCATTGTGGGGATCAGACCACATGGACAATAGAGGACACTTGATCGAGATGATACTAGACCAATTGAATCTAACATTACTGAACACTGGTGAAAATACTTATACTCACCTTCCCACTGGATCTATGTCAGCAATTGATTTAACTCTCTGTTCCCCCATATTATATCCCAGTATAGAATGGACAGTATTAAACGACCCACATAATAGTGATCACTTTCCAATCATATGCAGAATCCAAACGCTTCAAACATCATACCCTGATAATCGCTCAAAATGGAAATTCTCCAGAGCAGATTGGGAAAAGTTTTCAACCCGTCTTTCTTTTGATAGTCAATTGATCAGACTACAACCCATTGATGATGTCACAGAACATATTACCAGGCAAATACTGACCATTGCCTCCGAAGCAATACCTCAAGCCTCCACATGTAAACACAACAACCTTAAACACTGGTGGAATGAAGCTTGTACCAATGCCAAAAAGGAAAAAAATAAAGCTTGGAATCTGTTCCGGAAGTTCCCAACTACCAACAACCTAATTCAATATAAAAGGCTAAAGTCAAAAGCTAGACAAATTAGAAGAAGAACTAAAAAGGAATCATGGATACAGTTTGCGTCCACTATTACAAAGGATACTAGCAGTCGTCTCATCTGGAAAAAGATTCGGCAATTAAATGGGAAATATCCACTTCTTCCTTCTCCCATCTTAATCAAAAATGGACAGGAAATTTCTTCTGAACAAGAAATAGCTAACACCCTTGCAGAGAATTTCTACCAAACATCTGCCACGTCAGCATATGACAACTCCTTCCTTAAAATCAAAGCTTCGGCTGAAAGGTACAAAATAAAATTCCATACTACCCAATATATTGCCTATAATCAACCGTTTAACCTATTTGAACTGCAAACAGCACTAAATAGATCACCCAACAGTGCAGCTGGACCTGATGGTATATATTATGTAATGCTGAAACATATAAACAGTACGGCATTGAATTTACTATTAATTTTCTATAATCGGATTTTTCTTGAAGGTACATATCCATCTTCCTGGCATCATTCCATCATTTTAGCCTTTCCTAAACCAGGAAAAGATCACACACTTCCAGAAAATTACCGACCTATTTCTCTAACCAGCTGCCTAAGTAAAATCCTAGAAAGAATGATACATAGACGGCTTACCTGGGTTCTTGAAACTAAAGCACTGATGAACAACAATCAGTTTGGTTTCCGACAGAACAGATGCACTTTGGATCTAATGGTGAAAGCCGAGACTAACATCCGCAATGCTTACGTCAAAAATGAACATCTTGTAATGGTAAGTCTCGATATAGAAAAGGCTTTCGACACTACCTGGAGGTATGGCATATTGAGAGAACTTCATTCCATAGGATTGCGAGGACACTTACCAGAATTCGTTCAAAATTTTCTTCAACACAGAACCTTTCAGGTCCGCTATCAATCTGTACTTTCCCGGTCCTACACTCAAGAAGAAGGTATCCCGCAAGGATCAGTACTGAGCTCCACCCTTTTTTCACTTAGACTGAACACCATAACACACAACATCCCAAATACTGTAGAACTATATATGTATGCTGATGATCTAACTATATCTTGCCGTTCCCAAAATATACAGACCATTGAAAGACAGCTCCAACTCTCTATAAATAATTTGGAGGCATGGGCAATGCAGAATGGATATCGTTTATCAGGTCAAAAAACAATTGCAGTTCACTTTTGCAAAAAACGTAAGCTACACCCAGAACCAGAACTCAGATTAAAAAACCATTTGATCCCTCTCACCAGTAATTTCCGTTTTTTAGGCCTAATATTGGACACCAAACTGAACTTTGTTTCACATATCACATACCAGAACTGTCTGTCTAAAGAAACTTAATATACTTAGGTCCATTTCTGCTATGACATGGGGAGCTGATAGATACACTCTATTACATTTGTATCGTGCTATTATCAGATCTCGTTTAGACTACGGTGCTATTGTATATGATTCAGCTAGGAAAAGCGCATTAATCAGACTTAATACCATCCAACACAGTGCCCTTCGAACTGCTCTCGGCGCATTTAGAACATCCCCTGTTCAGAGTCTGTATGTAGAGGCACACGAACCTCCACTTCACCTTCGAAGGAAAATGTTGCTTCTAAATTATGCAGCTAAAATTCAGAGCCTTCCAGACCATCCCATTCGACCATTGCTTTCTAACCCTGAGTGGACAACGTTCTATAACAGTAAACCGAATGAAAATAGACCAACTGGCATGAGACTAAAAGATTTGCTTCACACCTGGAATATTGATTTTGATAACATACTTAAAGAAAGCGATATTCCTGATCCACCCTGGTCTGTAAATCTCCCTCACTGTGATACGCACTTTCAGCAATGGGCAAAGAACTCCCTGGCAAATGAAAATATCAAACAACTACATAAAGAACATGCCCTCAACAATATACAAAGCTACCAAATATATACAGATGGCTCAAAAACAGATTCTACAGTTGGTGCCGCAGCTGTCTTTCCATCTTTTACAGTCTCCATATCACTACCAGTTGAATGTAGCAGTTATACTGCTGAGTTATATGCAATTAAACTAGCCTTACAGAATATTAACACTATCCACAATACTAGCAGTATAATATATACTGATTCATTGAGTGCAGTGTCTGCTTTGGCTAATCAGTTTTCAATATCACAACCAATTGAAAAACAAATCATTTGCTACTTAAACCACCTACGAAGTAGGAATCACAAAGTGAAATTCTGCTGGATTCCAGGGCATTCTGGTATCTTAGGCAATGAGAGAGCAGATCAGGCAGCCAAAAATCCAAACAGTACAACACCAGCAAATTATAAAGTTCCATATAGAGATTATTTGAGGCATATAAAAAAAGTCTATATGTTTCAGTGGTCAGAAATATGGAAGGCACAAAGTAATAACAAGTTGCTCCAAATCAAAAAAGAACCTGCGTTATGGATTTCCAGCTTTAGACAAAATAGACAGGAAGAAGTTGTTCTAGCAAGACTAAGGATTGGACATACTCATCTAACCAATGTGTTTCTACTCATGGGGGATGACCCACCTCGATGCACGCATTGTTCACTACCGCTTACAGTCAAACATATACTTTTAGATTGTCCTCACTACTCTCCTTTCAGAAGAATTTTCCACTCTCAATCACAACTACAAGAACCGTTATCGCTTAACCATATGATTGGCAATAGTGCTAACCTAGCTACACTCTATACATTTCTGAAGGAAATACATATATATGAATGCCTATGATGCCAAAATAGAACATATACCTTAGAATAATAATGTAGGACCTGGCACATTTTGGCCTTAGCTGCCCTTGTGCCTTTAAACACCAATACCAATACCAATACCAATACTTGCCCCTAGTGAATCCAAACTGTGAAGGAGAATTTAGATGTCTTGAAAGATAGTACTTATGCAAGCGCGAAACCAAAAGTTTTTCAAGGATCTTACCCAAGAATGGAAGTAGGGCTATAGGCCGATATGAAGCAGCTGAATTAGCAGGTTTGTCAGGAGATTTCAATAAAACTTTTAAGTTAGCTGTTTTCCAAGATTTGGGGAAGCAGCCAGTATTTAGACATGAGTTGAACAGGTTTTGAAGAAGCATCGGGAAAAGTTTCCAAGTCCGCTTAATTATGGAAACCTCTAAGTTATCCAGTCCAGGACTTTTTCCATCCTTTAGAGAGGACACAGCTAGGTCTATTTCAGAAAGAGAGAAAGGCTCCTCCGAAGTGAGCCCACTATATGACAAATGGTCAAGTCTCATTTTAGTTTGGGTTGAGTTTTCAGGAATGCGAGTGTCTTGAAGAACGATTTCATCAAGAATTGTATTCATAGTTGAACACCACGAGAGAGTATCAGAGGAATCCTCAAGAGAAATCGAAGTAAATGGACCGGAAGGGTGCAGTTTATTTGCTAAGAGCTTATATGGAATACCCCAAGGGTCTGAGGTTAAGGATCTTTGGATAAACCTATCCCAGGCTAATTTTTTCTCACATTGGATTTGTTTAAGATAATTGTTCCTGTTAGTCTTATATATTGCATGAAGTCTATTTATTTCAGTTAGGACAAGGTTATTCCTCTTAGCCAACTGAAAATTCTTTCTAGAGGATCTCAGGGATTTTCTCAAAGTGGTCAAAGCAGGTGTCCACCAAGGAACAGAACGTAAGCTTTTCTTTTTAAGAGGAAAAGATCGAACAGAAACATCAGTGATGAGATCCGTAATTTTGGAAGCCATATTATTAGAGTTTAGAAGAGAGATTTCAGAAATAAAGTCCTCATTAATTGATTCCTTAAAAATTTTGTCAAAAGTATCCCATTGAGCTTTCTTGGTTTTGAACCTTGGGATATCAAAATTTTGATCTCTAGTGGATGTGGAAGGTTTCAGAAGTAAAGTAAAGGATATAGGGTTATGATCACTGGACGTCCACGAAGTGTGGACAGTCCAATTCGAGACCAGAAAAGGGAGAGCTCTGTTTGATAGAGTAATGTCAATGTATGAAGCTCCATTAGCTGTCACAAATGTGGGAGGGTGTCCAATAGTGTTATGTAAAACTAAGTTCTTAGAGAGGATAAATTCCTCCATTAGCTCACCCTTAAGGTTAGAGGTAGGGCTGTTCCTCGTAGTAGAAGCAGCATTACAATCAGTTAATATCAAAATAGGTAAACCTTTCAACTTTAAAAACAAAAACTCTAAATAATTAATGAATGGTTCAATTGGTTGCGAATCTTTACTACATTTCATATAAAGCGACACAACATAAAAACAGCCAAAAGACCCTTCGAGACATGCACAAGCAGAGAAATCAGTGCAAAGTTCATTGATCCTCGTAACCGTTATTTGCAAGTCCGTGACGATTAGGGCTGCCCAAACCCTGGTCACAGCATTTCCACCAGTTCCAGAAGTAGTCGGGTTTGATGAAACAATTTTGGAGCCAAATGGCAAACCTTTAATGACGCCCTTAACAGAGTAGGGCTCTTGAAGACCTACAAAAGAAAATTTTTTATCTATTATTATTTTAGCAAGTTGATTCATAACAGCTAGAGCCCTTTGACAATTAAGTTGTAAAGCAGTTAGTGTTTTGCAGCTATTTAGGTTCTGTAGTGGATTATAAGGCATAATCCGTTCTTAACTTAGTTTGCTCCTGTGCACGTAAGAATTCCGGGCAGTTAACATCTTTATACGAGTGTTCATCATTTTTCTTTTTAGCTTTACAATTAGGGCATTTAGGTGGGCTACCTAGTTTAGTGCAATTGTTATTTAGGTGACCCTGTTCACCGCAATGTCCACAGGTGTCAGTTTTGCGTTTACAGTTCCTGGAGCTGTGTCCAAAACCTAAGCAACGGAAACAGCGTAGTACCATAACGAAGTTTTTCACACCATGGACAGTCCAACCTATATATACCTTACCTGTCTCAGTCAGGAAACGTCCAACTGCACTGGGAACCTCTAAGACCCAGTGGAGAGCACCCTTAGAACGAGCTTTCATCTTAATACGGGTTTTTGTATGCGCCAGGAAGGAGTCAAGGTCTAAATCAAAGTTAGAAAGGTTCTTGTAATATAAATCTAAGAGGAGATCTTCTTCAGAGGTGTCACGGTCAACATCATAGATGATAATCGTAGGATTTAGTTTTTTAGGTAGGTCTATTTTTAAATTTAGTTTTGGAATCTCATTACTTTGTTTTAATTTGTCTAAGTCAGATATGGTAGCGGTTTCAATTGCTACTCCTCTATCTCGTACCTTGCGGATAGCTTTAATTTTAATATTTCTGAGGTCTCCTTTAAGTTTGCTCATAACTTCGTTTTTAACTTCATCACTATTTTTCAAAGTTGAGTTTGCGTCGGCCCTGACAAATAACACATGTTGAACCGGAGGTAGTTGTTTTGATCGTGCGCCAGAAGGGAGAGGAGGAGAAACTAGACCAATTTGGGGTCTCAGATTAGTAGAAGTAATAGAAGCAAAACTGGTAGGGTCAGCTGGGCAAACAGTTTCCACGGGATTGGGCTGATTGGCTAGATGCTCAGTTAGGAGATCTAATTTATCTCGGATGTCATTGAGTTGGAAACAATTCCCATCGGTACTAACTGCAGAGTCAGCAAATTTAATCCGGAAATCCTCTAGGGAGGCAATCTGTGAAGTCAGCTCCGCGATCTGAAAATCCTTGGAGGAGAGCAATTCTCTGTAGTATAAGTTTTCACGGCCAACATTTTGCAGGGAGCTAATTTCATCCTTAAGTTGAGACACTGTACCAATGTCCTTGGTCAATTGAAAAAGAGAGGCGTCCTTTTGTTTGAGCTCGGAGACACTGCAGTCCAAATCTGACACCAACTTGGTGATTAGCTCATTCTTTTGAAAAATCTCAGAACTTTTATTCTGAAGACCTAAGGTTAAGCCAGCAATGTGGTCGTTCTTCTGATCTAGTTCGGAAGCGAGAGCCGCCAAATCCGAAGTAAGTTTAGCAATACATTCATCCTTAAGAACTAGTTCAGTTCCTCTACTCTCAAGGTCCTGTTTAAGCCCTGAGATCTGTTCATCTTTAAGTGTAAGCTCAATCTCTTTGTCCGAGAGAGCTACCTCGAGATTAGAAATCTGTGCGTCCCGTTGTGACAGCGCAGAGTTCCCATTATCAAGTTCAGAGTAAAGTTGTGTCAATTGATCCTTAAGAGAATTAAGTTGTGTTTTGTATTTCTTAACCTTTTTTACATTATTCGCCTTCACAGTTCGAACTTTGTTTAATCTTAATCCAGTAGCTTCCGCCTTGAAAGCCAGAGTGGTAAATAGATTTTCAAGGCTACCCAGAATGGACCAGGAATTGGCCAACATTTGCGAAGAAACTACATTACTTTTAGCAAACAAGGGGCATAACTGATTTTTATAATGATGGAAAGCAGTTAGAACCTGATGTGGCGATAAAAAGTCTATGTCGTCCTCTTCAAAAGGAATTATTGATGGAAGGGAGACTGAGGGCTCAAGTTGGGAGGCATTGGAGACGTCTTTAGAGTTATCCAAAGTTTCTAGCTGACAGTCCGTGTCAACTGGAAAGGCAAAATCAATCTTAGAACTAGAAGAGTCATCTTGGGAATAAGTAGTATCCACCTGCGAAATGTCAGGAACCTCCTCAGCCAAAACTTCAAACAATTCAGAAGGGGGCAGGTCGTCCAGACCCTTCCTATACGGTGTAGAACCAGCCATTGAAGATACAAGTCCAAGATATTGCTAAACAGGAGGAGTTCAAAATTTTGAGAATTAGAAAATTGCCGCCAGGGGGCGCCACATATGCCAACTGTATGAAGGTGGGCTCAAGATGGTAAATACCAAATTTGAAGTGAATCGGATAAGAGGGAGAGAAGTTATGTCCATTTGAAGTTTTGCTAAAATATGGCAAATTTTTCGGGATGAAAAGAGGGTTTTTTGAAAACCTGTAATAACTCTTAAAATTATTGGTCGATTTCCGAGAAAATTATGTAGCAGGTAGAAATGTCTGTCTACTATCCACCTGGGGGGTGCTGATGACTGTAGGACCAGTAGTTTCTCTTAAAAAAGCTATCTCGTGAAATTACCACCAGGGGGCGCTGTAAGCCAGTCCAGTGGAAGCAGAATTAAAAGAAGTAGTTAATGGAAGTTGAACCATGGTGATAGCTCCCATAGGGGCCAAGATATTAACACTTTTAAAAAGGAGCCCAAATTAGCCCAAAATGTCACTAAATCGTGATAGGATGCTGAAGAGGCAATAATCCTATGTCCATTCACCTCTGGTAACATAAACAACCCTCCAAAATGCAATATATCAATTAACCCTAGAAACATCCATTATTTTGCAACCTCAGTGTATATATTTGTTCACTTGAAAATCCAATATGGCCGCTCAGAAGAAAAGGTCGTCCAATATTTTGAACCACATATACAACTTACCCATTTAGGCTCATCCAATAGCAATCAGTATTGAAAAACATTATGTCAACCAATAATTTGCAACCTCAGTATATATATTCAAAGTAAATTCCAATATGGCCACACTAGTAAAGGATTCCTAATATTTTGGTCCACATATACATCTTACCCATACAAAATACATACAAAATGGCAGCTCAGTAAATAGTAACGGCAAATAACGATACTTCAAAATGGCGGCACCCATATGGAGGCAGCCATGTTATTACCCATAAGCATTATAAAGTTACCAGGAAATATCACCATTACATGACATCACCCAAAAATATGTTCCCTCCAAAAATCAATTAGAAGCCTCTCATTGGATAGTTTTCCGAGGAAGAAGCAATGGCGTCGATTTCCAAAACAACAACATTATGTGAAGGCATAAGCAAATAAATCTGTAACTTTTTTATGGCTGGCGATTGACACAAAACAATATAACAGTCATAATCCCAGTGTCACTATCAGCCACCCTCATGTACCAAAACAGTGTAAAAGCCTTTAACACCCCTGCGCTAGAGGGTCAAAGGCCAAACTCAGAAAAATAGCTCTGTCAGCACAGCAGTTAATGGTAAGTGGCAGCCATTTTTTAACGTTCTTGAAACGGCAACAACGCTAGAAATTTTCGGAACTTAAAGTAATTAGCACAGCGCAACCCCTCTGCTGACAGGCAAGACAAATGTGTCATTTAACTCACCGATGCTTATTCTATCTAGGACACATACTTTTAGTGGGGGGGATAGCCTAAAAACACAAAAATAAAGATAAATCCTCAGGACTGAACACAAGCACAACTTCACTAGACAAAGGTCATCCACGTAGTACTAGATAGGGACAAAGTATTCAAAGTATTCATGTGAGGTTAATGACGGCAACCAGGGTTTCCCCTATATCCGTCGTGTAGAAGGCATGCGCCAAACGCCGGCAGAAAAAAAAAAAAAAAAAAAAAAAAGGAAAGAAAGGGTTAAAAATAACTATAAAAGGGAAAGCTAATTGTACTAGTGGTGGATAAATATGTTGTAAGTGTTGTATGTGATGCCGGCACCTGGCATTTAGCAGCAGGGGGCCAAGAAAAGAGTTATCTTAACCCCCTGCTCCCGTCCCTAACCACGAGGAGGTAGCCAGGAACTACTAAAGCGAAGACCAAGTAAGGGGAATAAGAATGACATTCCCAATGACTACTAGAGGAAAAGAAAAGATTTAAGGTAAAAGAGAAGTATATATACAAAAATATAATTAGTAGGATTACTAAACAAACAAGGAAACTACACCCCGGGAATCTTCCAGGAGAATAGTTTACGTAACTAAGTAAGTTTATCAGTCAATTAAAGTACAAGTAAAACCGAAGAGTGGTTTAAAGTTCTAAAAACCACTGGTTAAAGCAAAAATTTAAGAATTACCCAAGCTGCAGGCAAAATCAAAGATATAACTAACAGTAAACACAAAATTTACACATAAAACATAAGCTATGACAAAACCATGCAGTATGCGGGAAAACAAACTCGGCATCCCACACACCACAAGGAAAGGCACAGCAAAAAAAAAAAAAAACACAAGAAATCAGTATATATCCCTAAAAACTCCTTAAGGCTAGTACTAAAGCAAAAAAAACAAGAGAACATAACATTAGTTACAAGCACTAGAAAAACAAGTTAGGAATAAAATAATCACATGCAATGAGGAAATCCAGAGATCGCCTCCACTGCAAGACGAAACTAAAGGCAGCTAAAGGTAATCACAACAATAAAACAGTAAAACAAGGCCAGAACCAAGCAGTACGTGGAAAGCAGGAACTTAGCAGTCCACACACCGCAAGGAAATTAAAAAAGAATTACTCATATTTAAGTTAACTTACTTAAACCTAAAAATCAAACAGAAAACTAAACATATGTGGTTCTGGATTTCACAGCTTGGTAAGCTGCCTTATAAACCGGACAACTAGGGTCCTTAAAAGAATGATTGCAGTTCCAATTTCGAATCTTGCAATTGGCACAGGAGGGTGAAGAGTCTAGATGATTACAGGAGGAAATAAGGTGACCAGTAATGCCACAGTGGCCACAACGAGGCTGTTTCTGTCGACAGAATTTTGCTGAATGTCCTTACTGAAGGCAAGTTCTGCATCTGGTGGTGATGATAAAGTCTTTAATAGTGTGCATGGACCAACCGAAAAAGACACGATTGTGCATGCGAACAAAAAGAGAACGTAAACGAGGAGAAACCTCAAAAATCCAATGTAAAGTACTCTTATTTTTTGCTTTTATCGTAAATCGGAATTTAAATTCCCCTTTGAAGTCCTCAAAGGAGAAAGAAGCGTCATAAAAGTTCCGCTGAAAAATATCATCCAGTAAAACTGCTTTATCTAAATTCCGAGGGACGTCATAAAGGATCAAGGTCGGATTAGTCCGTTGCGGACAGGTAGTTTTAAGCTGAAGGTCCTTAAGTTTGGGGCAAAGTCGAACAGCATCCAGATCACGAGCAGACGCAGTTTCAACCGCAATGCCAGTGTCTCGAGTAGGTCGAATTGACTTAAATTTGACGTGTTGAAGGTCATCCCGCAAGTTCTCTTTCACAGAAGCGCAGATATCAACCCCAGAGGCAAGGGGACAGTTAACATCAGGTTTGATCAAGAGTATGAAATTATCAGAGGTAGAAGATGGGACATCAGGAACCAAGTGTGAAGAAGACTGAGAAGGTGGAGGAGCAGGAGCTGGAAGAAAATCAGGAAGTTGATTAACCTTGGTAAGAATGTCTGTCAGTTGCACTGAAAAACTGTCAAGTTTAAGTTTGAGGACATTGATCTGAGCCTCCTTAGCATCAAGAGAACCTGCAACCTTGTCAACTGTAGTAAGAATATCGTCCTGAACAGAGAGTTTTGCCGAAAGATCACTAAGTTGGAAGTCCTTTGACTGTAAAAGTTCCGTTAAATAGAGGTTCTCCCTGGCGAGTTCATCCTTGGAAGCAAGAGAGGCCTCCAAGGAAGAAATAGTAGATTCCAGACTAGAAATGCGTTCTTCTTTCTGTAAGATGGCCAAATCCCTTTCTTTGAGGTCAGAAGTGACCTGATCAAGTTTCACATAGACCTCTTCTAATAACAGAAGAGAGGTTTCGAGGTCCTTAATTTTCGCACTCTTAGCAGCGAGTTCCTGATCTTTAGAAGCAAGTTGAGAATCAAACTCAGAAGCGAGTTTGGAACTATGAAGAGCAGAGCCCTGTGAAGAATCCAAGGCGCGACATTGAACTTCAGCAGTAGCTAAACCACCACGAAGGAGAGCAACATGTTTTACAGCATGATCATAATGTTGAGCCAGTTCAAGAAACGATTTTTCAAGTCGATCGGCCAATTGACTAGCCATCATTCCATCCGCGGAACGAAAGTGGCGTCTAAGTCGTAAATCCGTACATTGTGCTTTATAGAATTGAAAGTCTTGATGGATATACCTTAAGTTAGTGAAAACCACAGGAGACCCGTCACATTGTGGACAAGAAGATTCCTGCCGAGCAAAGGAGAAATCAGGGCCACACCGAGGAGTGGGAACAGATCCCTCCGAAATAGCCTGAAAAACATCAGAAGGGGCTAGAATGTCAAGTCCCGAAGCAGAAGAAGAAGAACTATCAGCCATTTTCAGAAAAAGAATAGTTAAAGAACAAGGGGAAAAATGTACAACAGCAAAAATGAAAATGTTTGAAAAGCGCCGCTAGGTGACGCCACCGATGCCAAAAGAAAGAGGGTGGTGAGAATAGCCCAAATATCAATTTTGAGGTTAAACGGATAAATAGCAAAAAAGTTATGGACGTTTGAAAATTTTGGTTAAAAATGGAAAATTTTACGGGATGAAAAACTGGTTTTCGAACAAGCCTTAGAACACAGTAAGTTATGGGTGGAATGGGCTGAAACTTACAGGGAAGGAAGAAATGTCTGTAAGGTATCTGATACAGTGCCAACCCAGAAGTTTCGAGGCACCAGAAGAGAGTTATTAACGATCTCCGCTAATTGCCGCTAGGGGGAGCCAAAAACCCAATCAACCGAAAGAGAAAGAAAAGTTAAGACTAAAGAAACCAAGATTATTACTGTACCCCTCTTAGAAGCTGAGAAATCTCAAAAAGAAAAAAGTAGCCCAAAAAAGCCCAAAATGTCATAAAACACCCCTAGTAAGTGGGAACTCCAATATTCTGAAACAAATATACATAAAACATATCTAAAAGGTATCATATACATTTATATCCTTCAATTTCAAAGATTTTTAAGAATGTACCTAAATTTTTGTGCACCCAGTGTACATAAATAAAAGAATAGATGGCCGTCTATAACCCCAATCCCAGAAAGTTATATTTTCCGTAGCGTAAAATTTATCAATGGCAGCCACCACTGTAGGCTGCCATGTTTACCCAGAATACCCAACAATAAATTTCAATAAGTAGAGACCCTTGCAGTAAGGAAGGAAACCCCAACACTAAAGAACTAGACTTTTCCCTCCAAAAATAA
Organism: Mastigoproctus giganteus; assembly: GCF_048544385.1. NCBI lineage: Eukaryota > Metazoa > Arthropoda > Arachnida > Uropygi > Thelyphonidae > Mastigoproctus > Mastigoproctus giganteus. The sequence goes on from NC_143581.1 coordinate 236,306,413, forward strand.
AAATGAATTTTCTCATTGGTTCCCCAACCGAGGAAGACAAGATGGCCATGTAAAAATACAAGACATAGCAAAAATCAATATTACAGTAATTTAAAAATGCAAAATCAATTTTCAGTAATAGGAAGGCCAAAACACACTTTTAAAATGTCCCAAAGACACCTACAGAAACCCCAAAATGTCCGGACAAAGAATACTATAAATAGAAGATCCAATGCACCCTATATCAGGTGTATTTGACCACAACAAAATTTTTAAAACTGCCAGTGAAGTAGTTATATGATAAGTGGCATCCATCTTGTACATAAAACACAACGGTAATTTCTGAGAGCAAGCATTTTGGAAAGAAACATTTAGCCTGGCGCAACCCCTTCTCTGGCAGCCAAACAAAAGGTATCATTCAACTCACCACACTAAATTCCAACAGAGGGAAGTATTTTCACTTAAGGGGGGGATGGTTAAGGCACAAAATTATAGATAAAATCCAGGAACTAGATTTCACACGTCATAACACAGAGACAGTATCCACAGTAGTACTACTAGATAGGGACAAAGTATTCAAAGTATTCGTGTGAGTTTAATGACGGCAACCAGAGTTTCCTCTATATCCGTCGTAATTTAGGCATTGCGCCAAACGCCGGCAGGAAAAAAAAAAAAAAAAAAAAAAAAGAAAGAAAGAAAGAAAGAAAGTCTAAAATTTTAAAGAAATTTAGAAGCTAATTGTAATAGTGTAGTATAATGTGTTGGTAATGTTGTATGTGTTGCCGGCACCTGGCATTTAGCAGCAGGGGGTCGAGAAAGAGTTATCTCAGCCCCCCGCTCCCGTCCCTAACCACGAGGAGGTAGCCAGGAACTACTGATAGCGAAAGTAAGGGGAATTTGAATGATATTCCCAAGGACTACTGTGAAAGAAGAAAGAATTTCGTAAGTCTAAAATATATAAATAGGATACTAAGAAACTAAGGCTGGAGCAAGCAGTGTGCGGGAAAGAGAACCCAAAAGCCCACACACCACGGCACCAGCAAGCGATTAACTATAAACTAATAGTTACTAAGAGGCCGAAAAACATCCGAGCAAGTTAACACAATACTAAGAACAAAACATTGTCTCAAACAATAAGTTAAGCCTTATTAAAAGAAAACATTAATGTTAGAAAAGCCAAACATATAGGATCAAAGAAAAGTACAAATAAAATATAATATAATAAAATATAAAATATGGCTGGAACAAGCAGTGTGGGGGAAAGAAACCTTCAACCCACACACCACCAGCCCAGCAACAAAAAAGTGAGAAAGTTTAGTATTAACTATACCAAAATAAGATATAACTACAAGTAAGAACGTAACTACCCAACAATAATTATAATTAGCTCGAAAGATATCCGAGCAAAAATAAATCACCACAAAACAACAAACAATTAACAAAATTAAGAACATCAAACTTAACCGTAATTGGTCTTATTTTTTACAGCATTAACTGCAGCAATATATATAGGACACATAGGGTCTTTAAATGAATGAGTACTTTCTCTATTCCTTTGTTTGCAATTGGAACATGACGGCGGTGAATTCAGGTGAGCACACGAAGAGATCTTATGACCAGAAAGGCCACAATGCTCACAACGAGGGATGGTTTGTCTGCACTTGCTTGCTGAATGACCATACTGCAAGCAATTATGGCATCGGGTGGTAATAATAAAGTCCTTGATGGTATGGACAGTCCAGTCTATATAAACACGGTTGTGTAGACTGATAAAAAATTTCCGCAAGCGAGGGGTAACGTCAAAAACCCAATGCAGATTTCTCGTGTTCTTAGCCTTAAAAGAAAACCGCAGAGTAAATTCAGTCTTGAATTCTTCCAGGGTAAAAGAAGAAGAATGAAAGTTCCTACAAAAAATATCTTCCAAAAGTGAGTTTTTATCAGCATTCTTAGGTACGTCATACAATATTAAGGTAGGCATCAATTTAGTAGGAACACCAATACTAGATAGGGACAAAGTCTGCAAAGTAATTTTGTATGTTACTGGCGGTGTCCAGGGTTCCCCCTATGTCCGCCGTTTGTTAAGCGTTTGTTTGCCAGCAGTATGTTAATAGTTCCTCTAAATAAATAAATAAAAAAAAAAAAAAAAAAAAAAATTTTTTAAATTTTTGAATTTTGAGAAAAAAAAAAAAAAAAAAAAATTTTAATTTAATTTAATTAACTTTTCTAAATTTTAAAATTAGTGAATTTAATTTATTTATTAGCTTAAGTTATTAACAAATTTTTTCCTTCGCTAATGTGTAGTTTAGTGTGAATTGTATGTTGTTTTGTGTTGTGTGTGGCTGGCTTCTGGCGTTTAGCAGCAGGGGGTTGAGGGCGAATTGTGCCCCAGCCCCCCGCTCCCATCCCTAGCCACGTGGAGGCAGCCAGATTCTACTGTTCCCTTATTCATTCCCCGCCCAATCTCCCCCGCCCTCCGTCTCGCAGGGCTCAGTCCTGACCTAGAACAGGGGGCGCGGGAGCAGTCCATGCAGGCCCACCCGAATAGGGCCCAACCCACCTGGGCGGGCGTGCAGGGAGCAAGGTACAATACATGTAATCAGGCACCAACCAGGATGGTGCGTCTGGTCGCTCAGCTAAGGAGCCGGGCGGATGCACAGACACCCACCCAGCCCCCGCCAAACTTTCTACAGGGGAATTATGTAATCCATATCAGTCATACTATATATATAGCAATTTCCTAATATTACTATTCAATATTAGAATCTCCAAGGTCTTACATCTTCATGCGTCTATTAGCATGTTACAGTTCCAATCGTGCGGTATCAGACTATTTTTACTATGTATAAGTTTTATGTTTCTACACACTTTGCCCATTCATGCGGGGCAGCAGTTGCCAGTCTGGCTGCTCGGCTTTGAGCTTACATTTTCAGGTGGCCAACTCCCCACACGCAGGGCTCAATCCTGTCCATGCGTGGAGCCAGCCCCTGTTGCACCATTACGGCTAGGATTTTGGAATTTTGCTACCTTGCCATTTATGGTATGATTCCCTTGATTTAAATTCTTACTCTCTAATTTCTAATTATGAGCTTATGTTATTCATATATTATCATTTCAGCATTGCCGCCAGTAAGATGGGGCTCTAATAACAATTATTATTATCTAACTGGTTTATAATTTCACACTGAGTAAAACAGGTTCCAGCCTTCTGCTATGGTTCCTACTGGGGTCAATATGGCTGTGTGCTCAGCCCATGTTTCCCTCACAGCCCATCAGTGAGAGGAGGACCATATGATTTTTTCCATATATCTGAATTTGTGTGCCTGGCAGTATGTGCTTTACAATTTCTATTTTAGGTATGCCTAGCACTATTTACATTTCGACTTCCCTTTACGTCACAATTTAGTTTTATATATTATAAGTTTCTACTATATGCCATTTCAACTCTGCACTCATTTGGTCTAGCCATCTGTGCCAGTCTGCACCATTTAGGTCACCACGTATGGTTGGCTTACACTCTGTGAGCAACATGTGTCAGAGTCTTTTCTCATATAATCAGATCTGCATACTGTGCATTTAAGCCATGTTGTTTAGATTAGCAAGGTGAGTTTAGTTATATACACTTAATTAGTTTGATATTCAGTCAATTGTACATTCTCATTGCTCTACTCTATAGCATCCACTATAGGACCCTCCAAGGTTTCTGTTCACCTTACAGTTCCCATTCCGGGTACAGATAGTTACCGATTTTGTGTGTTTCTGCTATGTACCTATATATCACAGCACTCATTTGTTCTGGCTATCTGAGTTTTACCAGTGCCAGTCCCTATCACATGTGGGTGGCTTACCATCCGAAGCATTTGTGTCTTAGTTTTTTCTCATCCGGTCCAAGACGATACGTCCACACCATGATGGTTAGGTAACAAGATGAATTTAGTAATTTTCTCTTATTTATTTTGATTATTAATCAAATATTCTATCTTGTTACACCTCTCTGCAGTATCCACAGAAGCACTCATTTGGTCTTTCTCAGCACACATTTGGTCTTGCTACTTGAATCCCACTGGTGCCAGTCCCAGCACCATTCAGGCCACCTCACATAGTTGGCTTTGAATCAGTAGCATGTATGTCAGTCTTTGTTCATATACTGTCTGAGCTTTACCAGTGCCAGTCCCTGCGCCATTCAGGCCACCACTTGTGGTTTGTCTACAGTCAGTACACATGTGTGTCAGAAGCTTTGCTCACTTAGTCAGATCAGTAGGGCCCCGGGTGCCAAGCGTTATTGTGATCAAGCGATTCTCTGAGCTATTTACAAAGCGTTTTCTCACTGCGACAGTTCTTGTTAATTTGGAAAGTTTTTCTTACGTTTAAAGTTATTTATTGTTAACTTACTCTTACGAACTGTAAGTAAGTTACAGAAAGGAAAACCACCTTTCTTTTTTCTTTCCTTAAAACTAACAAACTAACTTACACCGCTTGGTCACTCTAGCGGCACTGCTCCTGCCTCCCCGTGGCGGGGCCGGTAATCTTGGCAGAAAAGGCTCTCTGCCAAGGGCTAAAAGGAGCAAACATGGATCACGAAGTCCGTAATCCATCTGTTGAGCCTCATGCCTCAACTTATTCAAGGACAGATCAAACTGACTTTGACAGTTCCCATCCCAAGAGACAAAGAACAGAAGGATCCAAAAAGGAAACACCACTGTTTCTTATTATACATTCTCAAACAAGTCAACAAGTAGGTGCACTTTCTCCATTTCTTATCCAGAAATGTCTCGAGAATGCTGCTGGACCGCCTAAAATGGTGAAAAGACTCCGCTCTGGAGATCTACTCATAGAGACAATGAATAGCAGGCACTCTGAAGCCCTGCAAAGAATTTCAAAATTCGCGAATATTCCTGTCACAGTTACTCCACATTCCACCTTAAATTCATCCAAAGGGGTGCTGTCTGAATGGGACTTAATAAATGTTACCGAAGAGGAATTAGTCCAAGAGCTACAAGATCAAAAAGTTGTACAGGCAAAGCGAATTAAAATCAAGAAAGACGGTGAATTAGTTCCCACTCGCAGTGTTATACTGACCTTTTCTACGCCAATTCTTCCAGCTACAGTTAAGGCTGGATATCTGAACTGCCATATTCGACCTTATATCCCCAACCCTCTCAGGTGCTTCAAGTGCCAAAAATTTGGCCATGCTCAAACAGTGTGTAGAGGGGTTTCAGTGTGCCCCAACTGTGGATCTAAGGAACACACACAAACAGACTGCCCAGCAGAAACATCAGTATGTCCAAACTGTAAAGGTAACCATCCAGCTTACTCGAAAATCTGTGAAACCTGGAAAACTGGAAAGAAGATTCAAAAGTACAAAATAGAAAACAAAGTGACTTACCAAGAAGCAAGGAAACAAGTTTTACTCTCAGTACCGAAACTCACATATGCAGCCGCAACACAAAAACACAAATCGGAAGGAAGTCAAACTGAAGTGTCCATACCACCAGCTACATCCATTTCCGATTGGGCACGAGCTGTCTTAGCGAGTCCGCTGGAGTCCCCTAAAGAACATGTAAAAGACCAAGCAAATAATACCCCAGTCACCGTACCACCAACTATTACTCCATCACCCTTAGATAATGAGAGTAGGAGAAATATTAAACCTCAAAAGATTCTAACCGCAGATATGGAAATCGATGACAAAACTAATAACGATGAAACATTTTTAGAACTACATGCTGAAGAAGACATGGATACTGCACGACCCACTTTCCCGAGAAAAGATAAAATAAAATTGGAACGCCATAAACAGATTGGATCTAAAAAACAGTCAGAAACACCTACTTCAAAAACTAAATAATGGACCAGTTGATTCAATGGAATTGTAGAGGCCTCCGTACCAACATAGATGATATTCACGACATGATAAATCAGCATCATCCAGTAGGCATCTGTCTACAAGAAACGAATCTTTCTCCGCAAGTAACACTGTCAATTAAAAACTATACAATATTCAGGCATGACAGGATCTCTCCACATGGTGGTGTAGCTATACTGATTGATAGTAAAATCCCTTCCAGACGTATACCCCTACAAACCACTTTAGAAGTTGTTGCAGTATGCCTTGCTCTTGGTAAAACGCTTACACTTGTATCAATATATATCTCACCAAATCAGAACTGCTCGATAACTGAACTAAATGACCTTATCCTACAACTACCCTCTCCGTTCTGCTTGTTGGGCGATTTTAATGCGCATCACCAGTTATGGGGATCCTTACAGACAGACAATCGGGGACGCACGATAGAGGCTTTTCTTGTAAAGAATAATCTCACTCTGCTTAACACAGGCTCCCACACCTATGTCCATTTTCCAACAGGCTCAACCTCTGCTATAGACCTGTCGATATGCTCACCCACATTATTTCCTGACATCGATTGGAGAGTCTCAGAGAACCCATTAAATAGTGATCATTTTCCTATAATCTGTAAGCTCTGCACAAGGACAAACTTACCAGTAAGCAGTCAATCTAAATGGAAATTCTCAAAAGCTGACTGGAATAAATATGCATCTAGTATTACACTAGAGGATGATATTATCCAACATCACTCCATTGATAACGCCGTTAAACATATCACAGAACAAATCTTGACAGCTGCTGCTACTACCATTCCTCGAACTTCAAATAAAGGATCCAAACACAAAAACTATTGGTGGAATTCAGCATGTAACACTGCTAAGAGAGAGAAGAACAAGGCGTGGAATCAGTTTCGAAAGAATCCAACCGCTGCTAATCTCATTACATACAAGAAACTAAAAGCCCATGCCCGCTACACCCGGCGAAAAGCTAAAAAGGAATCTTGGATTCGTTTTGCTTCATCTGTCACTAAAGACACAAGTGCAGGACTTATCTGGCGAAAAATAAGATGCCTCACTGGTAAGTTTCCATCTATTCCTGGTCATCACACACTATGGGGTAACAACAATATTGACCAAAGAGGAAAACTAATTGAAAAATGTTTAGATGATAACAACCTTCTCCTTCTAAATGACGGCTCACCTACTTACGTTCACCTTCCTTCTGGAACAAATACTGCAATAGACCTGTCTATCTGTTCTGCAACTTTGTATCCTACTCTAAAGTGGACGGCAAACAATGATCCACTGCATAGTGATCACTTTCCCATTACAATTGAATTAGTAAATAAACCCTCTTATCAACTTACTAGAATTCCTCGGTGGCTAATTGATAAAGCAGACTGGGTGATATATAAAAAATTAGCTAAAGTGGACCCTGAAATTATACAAAAATCCCCAACCAAGGAAGCGGTTGAGTATGTCACAAAAACTATACTACACGCAGCAGGACAAGCTATACCAAAGTCCTCCTCAAAATTACCTGTACACCCAAAAATATGGTGGAATGACGAATGCCGTGCAGCAAAAAGAGATCAAAATAAAGCTTGGAATACTTTTAGGCGCTATCCAACCACAGCTAATCTCATTCAGTTTAAACGCGTTAGAGCAAGAGCCAGGTATGTTAGACGCAGTAATAAAAAGGCCGCTTGGATTCGCTTCACTTCAACCATCAATCAAGCAACTCCCACACACAAAATTTGGAAAACAATCAGGAAAATGAGTGGTAATTATCAAACGACACCTCAGCCTATCATGGAATGGAGAGGGCAGAACATTTCTGACCCCGCCCAAATTGCCAATATACTAGGAGAAACTTTTGCCAAAACATCAGCAACAGAAAGTTACATACCAGCCTTCAGAAGATTCAAAGCAAATTCAGAAAAACAAAAGTTAAACTTTTCTTCAAAAGCAGAAGAACAATATAACTTACCATTCACTATCCACGAACTACATAGAGCCTTGTCAACATCTAGGCGTAGCGCTGTAGGACCAGATAATATCCATTATTCAATGATACAGGAACTAAGTGCTGAATCACTGCAGTCACTTCTTGATCTGTTCAATAGGCTCTACCGGGAAGACACATTCCCTGAGCAATGGCACCACGCTACAGTCCTTGCATTCCTTAAACCTGGAAAAGACCCGACAAACCCTACTAGCTATAGACCCATTGCTTTGACCAGTTGCCTTTGCAAAATTCTGGAAAAGATGGTGAACCGTCGACTGATATGGTACCTGGAAAATTTCAATCTCTTAAATTCTGCACAATTCGGCATTCGACAGAACAGATCAACACTAGATATACTAGTAAAACTAGAGAATTCCATTCGGAATGCATTCCTTAGATCGGAACACCATGTAATGGTTTGCTTTGACATCAGCAAGGCCTATGATTCCACGTGGAAGTATGGAATACTCCGTGAGCTACATCGCCATGGACTTCGGGGCCATCTCCCGATTTTCATACGCAACTTCCTAGACAAGAGAACTTTCCAGGTTCGATTTAAAACTTCGCTGTCCAAACTATTTTTTCAGGAAGAAGGAGTTCCCCAGGGCTCTGTACTCAGCGCTACACTCTTTATAATTGTGATAAACACCATTGCTGAACAACTTCCGAACACTATTGATAAGGCACTGTTCGTAGATGACCTTAGTATTTCTTGCCATGCGAAAAACATGAATACGATCGAGAGACAATTACAAGGGGCAATAAATAAGATCAGTACATGGGCACAAACCAATGGTTTTCAGCTTTGTTCTCAAAAAACGTTGTGTATCCATTTTTGCCGACAACGTAAATTGCACCTACACCCGGAACTACAACTGAACGGAAAACCAATAGCAGTTCAACCCAGCATACGATTCTTAGGAATCACCTTAGATCATAAACTTACCTTCCTGGAACATATTAAAAGACTAAGAACATCCTGCCAACAAAAATTAAATATCATCCGGGTTCTCTCAGCAACAAAGTGGGGAGCTGATCGCCTTACCTTATTACGGCTATACAGATCTTTAATAAGATCAAAACTTGATTACGGGGCCCCAGTATATAGCTCAGCAAGGCCTAGTGTCCTTCGCTGGCTTGATCCTCTCCATCATAGTGCAATACGCATTGCTCTAGGAGCATATCGCACGTCTCCAACACATAGTCTATATGCCGAAGCTCACGAACCCCCTCTCTCTATCAGAAGGCAACAACTTATATTACGCTATGCATATAAAATTAGATCTATGCCTGAACACCCAAATTGGGAATTACTTTTCACTCCCCAACACAGCAGGTTATACCATAACCGCCTTACTGCTAACAGACCGTTAGGTATAAGAATAAGACATCTTCTAGAAGAACTTAATCTGAGTTTTGATAATATCACAAGTACCCCTCCACTACTCCTTCCACCGTGGAGAATTACTCCACCTTTATGTGATAAATACCTTCATAAATGGGATAAATCTGCACTAAATAAAGAAAATTTTTTGCAATTGTACCATGCAGTGGTGGAGCAGTTTCCAAACTTCATTGTAGTTCATACAGATGGGTCAAAGAATGACAGCCACGTTGGAATCGCCGCAGTTTTCCCGAACATAACATTAGCCTACAAACTGCCACATGAGTTCAGTATCTTTTCTGCTGAACTAATGGCAATTCAGGTTGCACTGAAGCATATCGAGTCCTCCAATATTGAAAGCAGCATAATATTCTCTGATTCCCTAAGTGCACTTCAAGCCCTGGAAAACACCATGAACATCACCCACCCTGTCGTTAAAGAAATAACAAACTCTTTATATACCTTATCTGAGCTTGGAAAAACCATACACTTCTGTTGGGTCCCAGGACATATGGGAATTCCAGAAAATGAATTAGCGGACAGTGCCGCAAAAACGGCCGACTTACCACCTGATGTACAGTGGAGAGTTCCACATCAAGATTATAGACAAATAATACAGGAAAAATGCATGTACCAGTGGCAATCAACATGGCAAAATCAACTTGAAAATAAGCTTCGAAGTATCAAGCCAAATCTTGAGCAATGGCCTTCAAGCCTCAGTGCAATTCGACAACAGGAGGTAATACTAGCTCGTCTCCGAATAGGTCACACTAATATTACTCATGGTTATCTTTTAAGAGGGGAGAATCACCCCCAGTGTGATCACTGTAAAACAGTACTTTCAGTGAAACATATCCTTGTGGAATGCGCAAAATTTGCAATAGAACGCCAGAATATCTTCACTCCAGCCACAACTAACGACCCACTAACACTTGTTTCACTTTTGGGCAATAAAACAAATGTCTCAAAGATTTTTACTTTTCTCAAAGCGATCAATGTATACCACCTCCTTTAGCTAGTCAAAAATCAGTCTCCTGACCCTCGATCTATAACGAAATAGCAGAAATACTAACCTATGTATGGCGCACTATGGCCATAGATGCCCATGCGCCAAAAAAATCCCCAAACAAACAAACAAACAACAAACCATCTATTCCTTCCCCAATCATTGTCCATAAAGGACAGGAGATCACCCTTCCAGAGGATATTGCAAACATCCTCGCGGAATCTTTTGCTCGCCATTCTGCCTCAACCGCATATGATCAAACTTTCCTAAAAGCCAAAACAGTAACTGAAAAATATAAAATAAATTTCGGAACGAAGTCAGCCCTCTCTTACAATAAACCACTAACCATGTATGAATTAGAAGAATCCTTAAAAAATTCAGCCAATAGTGCACCTGGTCCAGACGGCATATATTACCTAATGTTAAAGAATCTAAATGAGGGCACACGCTACTCCATCCTAAAACTTTTAAATCGAATATTTGTTGCAAATTACTTTCCTATTTCCTGGAGACATTCTGTTGTTCTACCCATTCCAAAACCAGGAAAAGACCAATCAGACCCGCATAATTATAGACCAATCTCACTTACTAGCTGTCTGGGTAAAACTCTGGAAAAAATGGTACACAGTCGCCTCACCTGGTATCTTGAAACTCAAACTACTATGAACAACGATCAGTTTGGTTTTCGTAAAAACAGGTCTACCCTAGATCTTATGATTAAGGCTGAGGCAAATGTGCGAAATGCATTCATAAAGAATGAACATCTGGTCATGGTGAGCTTAGATATAGAGAAAGCTTTTGAAACTACGTGGCGTCATGGCATCCTTCGTGACTTACATGCCCTAGGACTAAGAGGGCATTTACCATCATTAATTCAGAGCTTTCTCGAATATCGAACCTTTCAGGTTCGTTTTCAAAGTTCACTCTCGAAAATCTGCATACAAGAGGAAGGAGTCCCACAAGGGTCAGTCCTCAGTGCCACACTCTTCGCAGTTAGAATACACACTCTAACAACAGCAATCCCGAATTCAGTAGAAACTTATCTTTATGCTGACGATCTCACTATATCCAGTCACTCACAAAATATGTTCTCCATTGAAAGGAAACTCCAACTGTCAATAAACAAAACGCAATCATGGATGTTACAAAATGGCTACCGACTATCTCCTCAGAAAACTTTTGCTATACACTTCTGCAAGAAACGAAAACTGCACCCTGATCCTGAATTGCGCCTTGGAAATCATGCTATTCCAGTCAGTGACAATATTAAATTCCTAGGTTTAATATTGGACAAGAAATTAAACTTCCTGAAACACATACAGCATGTACGAACTATTTGTTTGAAAAAAATGAATATCCTTAGAGTTCTTTCTGCAATATCCTGGGGAGCTGACCGATACTCCCTTCTCCACTTATATAAAACCATAATCCGACCCAGATTAGACTATGGTGCACCTGTATATGACTCAGCTAGAAAGTCAGCATTACAGTCCCTAAATACCGTTCAACATAATGCACTTAGAATAGCTCTAGGTGCCTTCCGAACATCTCCAGTGCATAGTCTATATATTGACGCACATGAACCTCCATTATCCTTAAGGAGACAGATGCTGCTGCTTACGTACGCTGCAAAACTTCGGAGTATGCCCTCACATCCTATCTGTCCTTACCTCTTTAACCCGTCTTTCATAAATTTCTACAGGAATAAACCAAATGAAAATAAACCTGCCGGAATCAGATTGAACTATGTTGCTCAGTATTGGAGTGTCCCACTCGACAATATCCACCAAGATACCGGAGAAATAGAGCCTCCATGGTCCACTTTTAAAACTTTATGTGATGACTATTTTAGAAAATGGGGAAAACAGGCGCTGAACAATGAAAATATACAGCAGCTACATTTAGCTCATGCATCAGCAAACAAACATTGTCTGCAAATATATACTGATGGATCCAAATCTGATACAGATGTGGGCGCTGCTGTAGTTCTTCCCACTTGTACAATCTCTCAAAAACTTTTCCCAAGTTGCAGTATTTACACCGCCGAACTTCATGCAATAAAAATGGCTATCGAACACATTGGCCCCGGGTGCCAAGCGTTATAGTGATCAAGCAATTTCCTGAGTGATTATTAGAGCGTCTTCTCAAAGATATAGTTCTGTTTCAGTTATAAAAGTTTTCTTACTTTCCTATTATTAGGCAACTTAGTCTTACAAATCGTAAGCTAGTTTAAGAAAGGAAAAACCACCTTTCTTCTTTTTTCCTTAAATTAACGTACTAACTTTTATACCGCTTGGTCACTCTAGCGGCACTGCTCCTGCCTCCCCGTGGCGGGGCCGGTAACCTGGGAGAAGAAATCCACTCTCCCAGGGCTGAAAGGAGCAAAGATGGATAAAAATATGTATCCACCTTTAGAGCCATTGAGCTCAAGACGAGAGAACATAAATGATAACGATAATGACTTCTCTCAACCCAAGAGGTTGAGAACAACCCCTCATGAGGAGATACCATCATTCCTCATTCTACACTCTCTCTCAGAGCAGCCTCTGAGTAAGTTATCGCCGTTCCTTATACAAAAATGTATTGAGTCTGCTGCAGGCTCACCGAAAACGGTAAGGCGACTTCAGTCCGGGGATATTCTTGTAGAGACTAGTAACTCTCAACATTCTGCAAAATTATTAAAGCTGACTACCTTTGGTGGACAATCAATAAAGGTCACTCCCCATGCCACCCTAAACTCCTCGAAGGGGGTAATTGCAGAATGGGACCTGTTAAATGTATCAGAAGAGGAAATAGTCCAAGAACTTCGAGAACAAAAAGTAATCCAAGCAAGGAGAATTCTGACTCGGAAAGATGGTATCCTTGTCCCCACAAGGAGTATAATCCTCACTCTTAGTTCTCCTATCCTACCAACATCACCCGTGCAGAGCCTGTACGCCGAAGCTCAAGAACCTCCTCTGCAAATCAGAAGACAAAATCAATTACTCTCTTATGCAGCTAAAATAAAATCCTTACCAGATCACCCTCTACACAAAACTCTTTTTACTTCTGAATGGGAACAACATTATCAGCAACAACAAAGAATCAATAAACCTGCGAATGTAAGATTAAAAAACCTTCTTCTCAGTAGAGAGCTTAACCTAGATAACATAATTCCGCTGACGAAGCAGTCTACCCCACCATGGATAATCAGACAACCTTTATGCGACTTCTCCTTCCACTTCTGGGACAAACAAACCCTTTCCCATATAAACCATCAACAGCTGCACGCTGCTTATAAGGCACAATTTTCAGATCATTGCTTTTTATATACAGATGGATCCAAAACTGATTCTCATGTGGGAGCGGCAGTTTACTTTTCTGACATCACATTGGCCCAAAAACTCCCAAAAGACTGTAGCATTTATACTGCAGAACTGCAAGCCATTATGTTAGCACTAAACGAAATCGACCATTCAAGTTTTCAAAACAGCATAATTTTTACTGACTCTCGTAGTTCCATGATGGCAATACAAAATATCAGTTCTAACAAACATCCACTACAACAGCAGATTCAATACAGAATATCCAAACTCCTTGAACAACATCGTAACATTAGATTTTGCTGGATCCCAAGCCATGTCGGAATACATGGTAACGAACAAGCAGACAGAGCTGCTAAAGAAGCCAACAACAATATTTCCGCATCAGAATATATCTCTTTCTCAGACTACAAACGCGTTATTGATCACAGTGGGATACATCACTGGCAGCAGCAATGGCAAGTACTTACCACTAACAAATTGCATCAGATTAAAAGATTACTCCAACCATGGAAATCCAGCATTCAGAAAAATAGACGCGATGAAGTGATACTTGCTAGGTTAAGGATAGGACACACATATTTCAGTCACTCTTATCTTTTGCGAGGAGAAGATCCACCCCTATGTCCTATCTGTCACACACAACAAACAGTAGAACATGTACTGATTACTTGTCCAGCCTTTGCAGATGATCGCCGAAACTCCTTCAAAGAGCTAAACAAACATCACTCCCTCACTCTCAAAACCATACTGGAAGACAGAAAAAATATAGCAGATGTTTTTCAGTTCCTCAAGAAAATAAATTACTATAATCAAATATAAAACTAAATATTACCTATTACTCTTGGAAATTATTAGCAGCAATATACCAATTAGAACAAAACCGATATATTAAATCTTACAGGCGCATTTTAGCCTCAGTAGCTCTTGCGCCAAGAATTCTTAAATCAAATCAAACCTACCAACATCTGTTAAAGCCGGCTATCTTCATTGCCGTGTGCGTCCTTATATCCCGAATCCAATCAGGTGCTATAAGTGCCAAAAATACGGACACTCCCAAACTGCATGTAGAGGTGAGGCAATATGTCCAAACTGTGGATCAAAGGATCATAATCAATCCGAATGCTCTGCTACTTCTCAATGCCCAAACTGTAAAGGTAATCATCCGGCTTTTTCGAAAATATGCGAATTATGGAAACAAGGGAAAAAAATCCAAAAATATAAAGTCGAGAATAAAGTCACATACTCAGAGGCAAGAAGAGAAATACTCAAAACAGAACCAAAGCGTACATATGCCACTGCTGCTAAAAAATTTCAGTCAGTAGGTATTCAAACAGATGTTACAGTTCCTCCAAATCTATCCATCTCTGATTGGGCACGTTCTTTGCTCTCTGCTTCCAAACAGTGTCCTCCTCAACAAAAAATTGAACAAGCCAGTAACACCCCAATTACCATTCCAACCGACGTGCCTCAAACAGCAAAACCAAAAGTGGCAGAAACTAAAGTTCTGAACCCACCAGTAGCTACGGGCATGGATGTTGACCAACGCAATGAATCAGATGATGGTATATTAGAACTGCATGCGACTGATGAGATGGATGTCACACGTCCCTACTTTCCAAAAAAAGAGAAAGGGAAATTGGATCGATCTAAGCAAGTTTCAACTAAAAAGCAGTCAGAAACAAAAATAAACAACAAAACCACTTAATGGAAAGATTCCTCCAATGGAATTGTAGAGGCTTTCGCAATACAAAAGACGATTTATATGATCTCATCGACCGGTATGATCTAGCAGGCATAGCCCTACAGGAAACCTACTTAAATGCACGAGTGTGTCCCACCATTAAAAATTACACCATCTTCAGACGAGATAGGAGAATAGACTCGCCAGCCTGTGGAGGAGTGGCAATTCTTGTTAGAAACAACGTTCCATCGAAACATATTGCTCTTCAGACCCCTTTTGAAGCAGTGGCAGTGCGTATTGAAATTGGCATCACTCTTACAATAGCGTCAATATATATCCCTCCTAATTTCTTATTCACTTCAGACGACCTAGAAAATCTAATAGACCAGCTACCATCTCCGTTCTGCTTGCTCGGAGACTTCAATGCACATCATTCGCTGTGGGGATCTCCAACAATTGACAAGAGAGGTAAGCTAATAGAATCCTTTCTTGATGCTTATCAACTCACCATTTTAAATACTGGCGAGCCAACCTACATTCATTTTTCGACTGGATCCATGAGTTCAATAGACCTCTCAATCTGTTCTCCCTCCTTATATACTATTATGGAGTGGTCTGTTCTTAACAATCCAATGAACAGTGATCACCTGCCAATCCTCTGCAAACTCCAAACACGAGCAAACTCCCCTTCCCCACGTCGCTCCATTTGGATATTCCGTAGGGCACACTGGAGTGAATATGCCTCTCATGTTCAATTAGATGATAAAATTATACAATCTCAGACCATAGAAAATGTCACGGAACACATTACTACTCAAATATTACTAGCTGCCACCATTGCAATACCAAAATCTTTACCAGGGAAACGGAAACACAGTAACTACTGGTGGAACCAAGATTGTACGCATGCGAAACGGGAAAAAAACAGATCTTGGAATTTATTTCGTAAATTCCCCACAACTAGTAACCTAATTAACTTCAAAAGACTAAGAGCCAAGTTCCGCAAAATAAGAAGAAATGCAAAGAAAGAAGCCTGGATCAGCTTCTCCTCAAGTATAAATAAGGACACAGATAGTAGAATCATTTGGAGGAAAATTCAAACGCTCAATGGCAAATATGTCCAGTCCCCAGCTACAATACTAAATTGGGAAGGGAAGGAATTGTCATCACCAGCAGAAATAGCAAATGCCTTAGCTGAATCATTTGCCAGCATATCAGCAATATCCACCTTTAACCCAACCTTTCAAAGAATTAAAGAATCTGCAGAAAAGCGTAAGATTAATTTTTCCACGGCAGTTTCACATCCATACAACCATCCATTCACATTAGCAGAATTAGTAGGGGCACTAAATAAAACACCAAATAGTGCTGCTGGTCCAGATGGGGTCTATTATATAATGTTAAAGCAACTTGACAACAGAGCAAAAACAACATTGTTAAAATATTACAACCGTATTTTCTTAGAAAATACCTACCCACTCTCCTGGCGTCACTCAATTGTTCTAGCCTTCCCGAAGCCAGGAAAGGATCGTACCTTTCCGCATAACTACAGGCCAATATCACTGACTAGTTGTCTAGGAAAAGTCCTTGAAAAAATGGTTCACAGGCGGCTAACGTGGTTCCTGGAAGCAAATAACTTACTAAACAGCAGCCAGTATGGATTTCGAAAGAACCGGTCCACGCTAGATGTGATGATAAAAGCTGAGGCAAACATCCGAAATGCCTTTATAAGGAGAGAACATCTAGTCATGATTAATCTCGATATCGAGAAAGCCTTCGATACCACCTGGCGATATGGTGTACTAAAAGATCTCCATTCTTTCGGCTTGAGAGGTCAGTTACCTCAATTCATACAAAATTTTCTATGCAACAGAACGTTTCAGGTAAGGTATATGAACAATTTATCCAAATCATTTGAACAAGAGGAGGGTGTACCGCAGGGTTCTATTCTAAGTCCAACATTATTTGCAGTAAGAATTACAAACATGACACGGGAAGTACCAAATACAGTAGAATCCTATATGTTTGCCGATGACCTCATTATCTCCTGTCAATCCCAAACTATGAACATCATTGAAAGACAACTTCAAATTTCCATAGCTAAAATAGAATCATGGGCACTGCGGAATGGTTATTCTTTAGCCGAAAAAAAATCCACTGCAATTCACTTTTGTAAAAAACGAAAACTCCACCCGGATCCAGAAATATTTTTAAAAAACAGCCTGATACCTGTCACTAACAATTTTCGTCTGTTGGGGCTACATTTAGATAATAAACTTAATTTTGCTTCCCATATATCTTACCTTCGAACCACGTGTCTTAAAAAACTGAACATCCTAAGAGCCGTTTCCGCCATGTCCTGGGGTGCTGACAGAAGCTCTCTTCTCCATCTCTATAGAGCTTTAATAAGATCACGCTTAGATTATGGATCACCTGTCTATGACTCCGCTAGGAACAGTTCCCTATTACGACTGAACACCATACAGCATAGTGCCCTTAGGATAGCTGTGGGAGCCTTTAGAACATCTCCGATCCATAGCCTGTATATTGAGGCAAATGAACCTCCACTGCACCTAAGGAGAAAATCCTTATTATGTAACTATGCACTAAAGATTAAGAGTATTCCATCACATCCTAGCTGGCAGCACTTGTTCGACCCTAAATACACCATGCTATATCAAAATAAACCTAATGAGAATCGCCCAGCAGGGCTTCGACTGCAAGAGCTCATGATCAGTTGGAACATTAATTTTCAGAATGTCTTCCAAGACCGTGGTACTCCCGAACCTCCCTGGACTGAATTCGTACCTCTCTGTGACAATTTCTTTTTAAGATGGGGGAAGACATCCCTGGCGAATACAAATTTTGAACAGCTCCATAAATCGCATTCCTTGGAAAACTCAGCAAAAGTACATATCTATACTGATGGCTCCAAAACGGATACAGCTGTAGGTGCTGCAGCAGTCTCCTCCAACTTCTCAGTAGCTGTTTCTCTTCCCACTGAATGCAGTATTTATACTGCAGAATTATTCGCAATAAAACTGGCTCTAGATAATATAAACAAGTACCATATCAAGGAATCCTTGATATATTCAGACTCCTTAAGCGCTATCACTGCCATTCAATCTACTTTTTGTCCCTCTCACCCCATTCTTAAAG